>NW_027109484.1:240451-254501 GCF_000696795.3 Halyomorpha halys
TTTTCTCACCATAATAAATATGCATTGTTTCCTCTTCTTTGATATCAATTGAAGGGACTGCAATGAAAAAAAATATATTAAATTTGAAATATCAACTAACTTTTAACAGTGCCATTATTATCTCATTTTATATTTTATATGACAAGTAAACAGTACTAGAAATTGTAATCATTAATACAAAAATTAAAATTTTAAATTCTTCAAGAAGTAGGCAGTTCCAATTGTAAGTAACAAATGATAAAGTAACAAAGTAACAAATGATGTTCTGTTTTTTTAATTATTACAAAAATTAACGAAAAGTGAACAAGTTTTCATCATAACCTCCCAGAATACTTTTAAAACATGCCCTATCTTTGCTAATACTACTCTAATTTTATTTTATTTTTTTTTTAGGTAATTCAATTGCCGTATAGTGCACTTACTCAGTCTCAAAAAGCTATAGTCGGATTTTGAAGAGTCCTGCTTTACTCCTGAGGATAGAGTGGGCTCGAAGATCCTCAGGCCGAGAGAGTAAATATTATATAATTATATATAATTAGTCCTTCTATTTCATTGTTATGTATAGTTCAAAACTTAACTTATTTTATTTTATCCTAATCTCTTCATGTACATAGTTTGATTATTTAAATTTTATTTAACTTCCTGTTTATATACATCGAGAAATTTTTTTTTTTAATTTTTGTATGAATGTGATCATTTATCTCTATTACTTATTGCCCAAGGTTGTGGTAGATTGTAATATTCATCTTTGTCTTTCATGTGGCCAAATATATACACATGTAATGTCCCAAAAAATGTATACTTTTTAAGTTACTTACAAATAATCCTTAATAATATTATAAATCTCAAAGTGTCCTTATAGCGGCAGTGAGAGACAAATAAAATTAATTTTCTTTGAATAGAAAATTATTTATTTCAAGTTCAAAAACTTACCGAAATGTAATAATACAATATTGAATGTTAGTTTACTAGTGGTAAGGACTAAAGTTACCAAACTTCACCTCCTTAAAAGGCACATAATATAACTAAAAATGGAAATCAATTGATAGCAGGTAGGAACACATCTTGATTTTGGAAAGGCCACTTTGGGCACAAAACCATGTTTCGATAGTACTATCAGAATTTTATTATAAAAATCTGGCAAAGATACTATTTGAAAATAGTTTTTATTTAAAAAATAAAAACTTACAAGCAGATCCAGTTTCGTCAGCCATTTCAATAATTTTTATGTTAACAACTGAAGTTACTCACACCTAAAAAAGTAAAAAGTGTGTCAAATAGTGTGACAAAACATACAGAAACTGAACAATACATGGAAAAGTAAAACAAAACACATTGTCAATGGTCGATACAAATATTTGGTAATATAAAAAAAAATTTGGTTTACTTTGTAATATGAACAAATGAGGCACTCTGCAGTAAAGCATGGTAACTGAAATTTTTCAAAAATTTATTTATTGACATTTACAACTGTATTTATATAAAAATACAGTAAAATCATAATGGTTTGATACAGACATACAGAGAAACTACCAATTAATAGTACTCTAATAATATTTCTACATTAGAAGGTCTCGAGGCCATTTCCTTTCTAGACACCTCAGAGGATTGTCAGAAATGGAAGAGGAAGCAAGGTTAGAAACTAGTAGGTTTGGGAGTTAATAATGAAAGGATTGATATCTGATTCAGGACAGATAGGTTGCATATGAAACATGAAGGTCTTTACGGATGATTTTATTTGTGACAAAGTGAGTAGCATTGAGGATTTTACAAAGAATTTTGGATTGGATATGAGAGGAATTCGAAGGGTTAGTGGAGCCCCAAAGCTCAATTCCTATGTCCAGATAGGCCTAATTACGATCATGTAGATCAGTTTTTTGTAATGGATTGGATGTTTAGACCATTTATCTAGTAAGTGCTGTAATAGTCAGGAGCAACATGCAGTTTCCTGTCTTTTTCAGTCTAGTATGAGGATTCCAAGTAGGTCAGTTGTCAAGATGTAATCCAAGGTTGTAGATCTGTTCGAGCAACATTATAAAAGGATAATGAAAAAAAAAATGAAAACTACCACAATATAAAAATATTTCTTAATTACAAGGTTTTACAATAAAACAAGAGTCACTTACTCTAATTTTATTAATTAACTTTATTCTTTAAAAAAAAAAATTCCTAAATATATTTTTTTAATTTATGAAATTAGCCCTAAAAATTCCACTGAAACGAAAAACTTCAATTCACAATAAACTGAGGTACAATGTTTTTCCTATTTATTTTTTTTAATGAGCAAAGTTTACACAAATAAGTAATAAATATTAATCAAAATGAGGTGTAGATAGTTGACCATAGATTAATGATTGGAGAAGTTTGTCAGGGAGTGCGGTCAGCAAAGAACAACATAAACAAAATCATATTTATTTATTTCATGCCGACGTTTTGACCTGAGTTTCAGGTCTTCATCAGAAGGAAGGCCTACAACTCACTAATCAAAATGATTGAGAAATATCGTTTGAACCACATTACATATATGCTGATACATATATATGTTGATAACTTTTTTCCTAACTGTTGCAGATTCATATATTTTTGTGGGTCCTGAGGATCAGTCAATAATAAAACTATATTTAGGCGACGCTTCGCAATTTTACTTTATGCATAGTCATGCCAATTGTCTATTAAAGTTTGTTCTACATTCTAGTTCTGCAATGTCTAAAGCACAAATACATTTCCCCTCATGAAAATCACAACAGCTACGAATCTCAATTTTATTAGAACTATGTTTTATCTTGTTTTTAATAATACGATTAGTTATATGATAGATATTAGGAATTAGTCATATTATTTCAATCCACTATTCGTCAACAAACTAAGGTTTAATGTTTGATTGATTTCCATTCCATGAAAACTAAAGCAATTATCGGTGTAATACAGAGATCCTCTTTCTTCGGTAAGAGCAGATATCCTTGCTGAATCATTATGGCTTAGATAACTCATTAGAACTCAAGTAAAACACAGGATGAAGATATAAGAGAGAATTGGATGTATAGGGCAAACAAAAAGTAAAAACAGATCAAAGATGGAATCGAAATCATGAAAAACATTTAAACCATAGTTAGGTGTCAAATAGAAAATATAGACCTACGGTCAATTTCTAAAGGTCATTCTACATGTTTGCCAATGCATGTGCAAGCATGTAGATGGGTTATTTGAATTGGTTGGTATAAGTTTGGTTAAATTTGTGGCCGAGCCGTTGAGTGTCAGTTTTGTGGCAAAAATCAAAGGATGCTGAGTACTGCATCCACACGTTTGTGATCATTTAGCCTTGTTCTAGAACTGCCAACAGATAAATATTTGTGTTCTATAAAAGAATTTCTCCAACCATCAGTTTCAATAATTAACTCCATTTAAAGAATGTAAATTTTAAAATTCTATCGATTAGGTGTAAATTTTTTGTTTTAAATCTTGTCAGTTAACAATAACAGTTTATTTTTATTTCACACATTAAAAATATAAGTTTATAAATACATTATAGGTTTGAGTTCTTAAATTAACAAGCATTTGATAAAAAATCTAGAATGAAAGTTGGATTTACAGGTTATGAAGTACCAGTTCTACGAACTTTTGTCATCTAATACCTAATTTGCTGATTGTGTTTCTTTTCATTTCTCCAATCTTTATTTTGTTCCTATTCATAATGAAAAGAGTAAATCAAATCCAATAACTGACAAAAGTCGAAAGAACAAAACAAGTGTGAGAATTCCGACGTTTGTTGTTTCTTTTGTTAATCAAAAATTTGTACAAGATTAGGATTTGTGGCAAGTGACAAACGTGTAGATCCAGCATAAAGTCTTTTTTAAATCCAATCATATAACTACAAACAAAATACAACTTGGATTATGTTCCAAAACTCTTAATAAATCATCAAGTCCACATTTCTTACATGGAGTTTATGTTTAATATATGATTTTACTGGCAAAGTGCTAAATTATTTAACAGAAATACAAGTAATATCACACATCAGTTATTACTTTTTATAATTTAAAGTTAAATTACTGAGATAACACAATTATTAATCACAGACCACATAAACCTAAAAAATAAAAATTAATACATGAAACCAAAACTAAAATTGCTTAATCGCCATCATTAATGCAACATAACTTCCTATTAGATGACAAATACAATAATTATCGGTGTTGTAATAAAACCAGTAAAAGCAATAAAGGATGCCTTACCAATGATATCAATAGTTTGATGAAGGGGCCAATAGGAAGAGATTGATCAATATAAAGTCCAGGTTCCACAGTGATAGTGACAGCTGTCATACCAACTACCATTTATTATCATTTACTGTCGTGACTGTACTGTCATACCATCAGGATTTGCTTGTATTTGGCAGTACTTACAGCTGTCAGTGCATGGGAGATAGACAACTTCCACATAGAGATGCCTAGAAATAGAACTTTTGCACCTTATAACCTCACAACACTAACCTTATTTATAAACTTCCAATTTCCTATTTCTTAGGTGAAATTGGTTATATTTAAACATAAAGTTTGATCATTCATTCAACAAGTTCAACTGTGGGTAAAGTAAAGTTTGCAATCAGCGTAAAACAATAGTTACACTCTTATCCCATAGCAATAATTACTAGCACTACAGATCACTCTCATAGAAAGAGGGGGCCAGCCCATTGGGACGTTCGGTTGTCATGGCAACTCCTTCCTCCCTAGGAGATCACTATGGCCAGTCGGAATGACAGTCTCGTCATTCAAAACCCAGACTGATATGACTGACTTGATAAGACCACTACACTATCAGTCCGATAGACGCTTACTTGTAAATTAAATATTAAACAGTGAAGATCTTGTTAACCTTCCCTTTCGATTCATAATAATCAGAATGCTTGTCTGGCCATTATTTTGTCATTTGTCTGCAAGAATAAAGTGAAAGGCACGATATGATCGAAATACTCGCAGCTTCCTACCACTTTCTCAGTACTCTCTCAACTTCAAATTTCGAATGATCGTAGTTCATAGTTTTCTCGGCAATCCATTCACAGGTATCACCCTTACACGATCGATCTGAACGTCCATCTTTGGTTTTACTGTCATTACGACTGACCGTGTATGAATGTCTCTAGGGATGCAAATATTGATATATTTTATGAATGGAATATGGTCCGGGTGCGGTCAAAAAAACTCAAATAGTAAATAATTATACTATTATTATTGAGCCAACGTTTCGTCCCACGTTGCAGGGCTTCGTCAAAGCTGTTTTGACGGGAGCCAAAGACAGAGTGATTATTGATATATTTAGTTGATAGTTTCCAAATTATGGAAATATGATATATGGATATATGAATTCGATATATTAAAAAATATTGATATTACAATATATGAAATTTCAACGTTTTTAATCTTTGGAATGAGAAAGGGAAGAAGATGGTTAACATGAATTGAAAAAAGGATTGTATTACTTTACAAGTTTAAGATTTATTATAGGCAGATTCAGTGGTAAAGTAAAAATTTACCGATTCTTAATCTTCAATTGCCATATATTAGTTGAGGTGGTGGATTTTTTTCTATAATTTCACGGATTTTTTAGTTGAGGATAGATTTTTGAATTTGGAAAAAAAAGAAGATAATTGGAGTTTAAAATGTTTGGATTTAGTATTACGGTTAACGAAATTGTTAATGGATTTTGGAAAAAGGAAGTTAGAGCAACATTTGAGCAAGAAAATATGATGTTCTAAACTATGGAAAAGGAATGCTTTCTTTTTTCATCTTGATACCCCTCCATTCTATTAATTTTATCTTTTCTTATTCTTTCTCCCTTACCCACGCTATTAAGTTATTTTCACCACATCTAATTATTGCTATATTTACTAATTACTCTTTTTTTGCATATATAACTTTATTTATTTCATTATACATGAAGTCTCTTTTCTACGTTTGGAGCAAGGAAATACAATGTTCTAAACTATGGGTAAGACAAGACGTCTATAGAGGGAAGAAAGGGAATTTATAAATTTTTCTACTTTTTATTTTTTATTTTCACCCTCTCGTAACGTTTTCTTTTTAAAAAAAACACTTAGTCATTCTTGTAACGGCTTTTTATTCTGAGTTTGGCCGTCATTAGCGCAGTATCCATTAGGCGTTCGATTTTCCAGCGAACAGGTTCGTTTTTATTCTTTTTTTTGTTTTCTTTACCCGCGTTATAAGTTTTGTTCACCATATTATTACTGGTGTTTTCAGAATTTTTTTTCTTCTATTCATTTCTTGGTATACTGTACTTATTTTTTGCCTCTTTATCATCTATTATTGTTACATATATTTTCTTCCTCTCAATTTTCATTTTCTTTTCATATTTCAATTTTTAAATTAATAATAACTAATATGTTCATACTTCTTTGCATTATATAACTTCATTTTTATTTCATTTCCTTAATTATGTTATTTTACCCACTTTTTCAATTACCTATGTATACATTTTATTTCTCGCTTCTCTAATCACTTCATTTTATTAATTCTATTTTGTAAAATTATTCATTTTATGTGTAAAATTATTCTGTTTATACTTTCTTTTTTATTTGTCTATACTTACTGTGGTTGTTATCTTGTTCTGTTTTTAGCCCTGAAGAAGGCTTGAAACTCTAGCCGATACGTTGGCACATTAAAAATAGGTTAATCCAACTTATTTGTGTTTATCATTGACCGCATTCCCAACCATCTTCTCCTCGTTCATCATCCACGGTCAACTATCTCTCATAATTAATTTATAAATTTTCGATTTTTATATATTGATGGATTACTTCACACTAATGATAAGTACATTTCATTTAACTTTAGAGAAAATACAGTTAAAGGTTCTATCTTATTGCAAAAATACAACTTTTCAATTATTGTTTTTCACTGGACAGATTAAGATTTTATAGTTAAATCTGTTCAGTCAAAAAATTAGTTGAAAAGTTGTAATTTTTCTAAGAGAAACCTTTAGTTGTATTTTTCCTAAAGTTAGAGGAAATGTACTTAGCACTACTGTGAAGTAAGCCAACAATAAATGTACTTAGTTTATTTTCATGTCTTTATCTTTATTTTTAATTTTTGTTTTCTTCTTTCATTCTAAATTTTAATATTACTAAATTCCCATTCAGTTTCAATATGCTTGTAATATGGTACTATAAATGTATTCCAATACTGCGTATGTATCTTATATGTTATCTTGTTATGTGTCTAATTATTTTGTATTTCCTTTCATTTATTATAGTGTCCTTGTTTTTTTTTTTTTGTTCTTAGACTTGATGAAGGCCTGAAATTCTGGCCAAAACGTTGGAACTAATAAATAAGTTTACTTCATTGATCGCACCTCCAATCATCTTTTATTTTTATATATTTAAACCATTATTTTACTATAGTAAAAATAATAATACTATAATAAATAATAAATCTACCATTGAAATAAATACTCAAAATGATTACCGTAAATTTTTCTTTTTTAAAAATAAAAAATAACCACTAATGACGGACCAAGTAACATCGAACACACTACATTGAATGCCGAATGTGTCCGATAACACTAGTTCACAAGTGTTACTCCAGTATGGAGGCAAGAATCAATTCAGTAGTGAAAGAATTCCTTAAATCCTGTGTGTGTACGGTGAAAGTTTACAGGGAACTGGAAGGGGTAGTACCGTTACATAGGTCAGTGAACTAACGGACTTTTAAACAGTTCATCTCTTCTGCCGAGTTCTTTGGTATATAGTCCTTATATATTTGATATAATAGTTCTTTGGCATATAGTTCTTATATATTTGATATAAAAGTTCTTTTGGCATAGGACTTATACTATTTTTAACAGCATGTTTATTTAATAGAGACAAATCGGAGTGGATTTATTTCTTTCAAAGACAGAGATCCAAGATACGTTCCAGTAAAAATTCAGGTAAGGCTATATTCAGAAGAAAATAAACCTCTCCAACGCGTTAAAGTTTATTCTTTAAATGTTTCCTTTTAAATTTTATGTAGTAATTTTATTAAATTTATAAGTCTAACTTTGCTATTTTTCAAAACTTATTTTATATGTTCGCTGTCAAACAATTAACTGAGATATTTTGCATATTTTGTCAATCATTTTTGCAAAAATATCAAAATATATTGTTTTATATTTGAACATATCACTAAGTATGTAGGTCAAAGCCCCTTTCACCGAGCTAAAGCCTATGATCTTCATAAACTTATAAAAAAATAATAATGTACTGTTAAGAAATATTTCAATCCATTTGTTAAGCATAACAGCATGATTTTCTCATACAGTTTGTTCTTAAACAAATTCTTATAATATTTTTATTAGAGTTTACAACATGGTAAAAATATTGGAAGAAGATAGTTGACCGTATGAAGTAGATTAGAAGAAGATAGTCCGGGTGGCGGTCAATAAAGGTATCAGTTGGGAGCAGAACTTTATTCTGACTGCCCTAACGAAGCCCTGCAAAGTGGCGCGAAACGTTGGTTAACAATAAATAGTTTTCTTTTATTATTTCGATACCTTTATTGAACGCCATCCGGAAAATCTTTCTCCAATTGTAAAAATATGTTCGTAAATATTATTAAATTCATCTAGCTTCAGTAGACCTCGATGACTGGGGAACCGAAACGGCGTAACTCCCGTACCCCTTCAAAATAAACGTTTACACAAAACTGAAACCAAGGCTATATTATATAATATTAATTTAATATGTTTTTACTTTCACATACCTCTAAATATAATATATGGTAAGAGGAACCATAACGATTGTGAAAAATTTCGAATTCAAGTTTTGATGTCACTGATCCCAAATAACTAAATGACCCTGTTTATACGTGAATAGCTAAGCTCAAAAACCAAATGTACGAAACTCAAATTAAATATTTAGGGCGGATATACGCCTGGGGGGCTACAACAATTTTATCTTTAAAATAGACAGACCAGAAGTGCCATTTTATAAAATCGATTATTTACTTTTTTTAGGCTTCAATGATTTTGATACTCAGTAAATCAGTATACAACTAAGTAGTCTTTCATATTGGATAATTCTTATCCTAATTGAAATAGTCTGACAGGACTTAAATGGAAAATGTTTAGTAAATATTCCTCTAAAATATCCAAATTTTGTTTATTTGAAATAATTTACTATTTCATTTTTAGATTTTTTCGATATTTTATGGATTTTTTAAAACTATTAATATATCATTTCCAAGGTATTTAAGCCTATGATGTTTTCTGACATCGCATTCTCACTTATTTTTTACAGAATCAGTTGATTTCGGTTTTGATCCCAATTTCCGGTAGTTATAGCACAAGAACCCAAGAGGATAAAAAAGGTAGCCATTTCACCCCAATTGCTGATTACCTTAATGAAAACTATATATAATTACTATCTCATCGAACTCTATATCTCAAAAACCATTTGACTTACAAACGTTTATTAACATACAAATTAAAGCTATTTTAATGTAGTATAATGTAGTTTATTACTTTATATATAATCTTTTCAATTTCTTGAGACTGTTATTTATTTTTTAAATAAATTAATTGATATCCATGTATGTCTCAACACTATTACATCAACAGTCCATCCAACGTTTCGGCCAATACGGCCACCATCAAGGACAATTTTAAATATAAATTTACACCTCAGATCCAATTATTTAAAAAACGTTTTGCAGGCTATTCTATCCACGCCATTAATTACAATTACCCTATTTTGTCACAATTTCATTAATTTTTAAAATTTTAATTTTAGATCAACTATGA
This sequence comes from Halyomorpha halys, assembly GCF_000696795.3. Taxonomy (NCBI): domain Eukaryota; kingdom Metazoa; phylum Arthropoda; class Insecta; order Hemiptera; family Pentatomidae; genus Halyomorpha; species Halyomorpha halys. The sequence continues at coordinate 250,244 of NW_027109484.1, forward strand.
CATAAAACACTGCTTTGAACTACTGATTTTTCAGGACTTTTTTATGATGTTGCTTTTAAAGAAACTAGCTTTGGAGCTATTGAATATAAACAGCTCTTTATTAAATAAATCAAAAATTGTATTCTTTTTAGTCTCAACATTTTTATTTCAACAGTCCAACGTTTCGGCCATTTCAGCCATCCTCAAGGACATCTTCAATTATAAATTCTTCCTCACATTAAAATTTGTTTTGGAGGATATTCTGCCCAGGTCATTCATAATTTTAAGTTAAAAACCTATTTTTTTTATTTAAAATCATAAATATCTAAATCTTCTTATTTTAAAATTATCCACCAAATCTCTACCATATACACAAACCATTTATGATAATAATAATAAGATTTAGATATTTATGATTTTAAATAAAAAAATAGGTTTTTAATTTAAAATTAATGACCTGGGCAGAATATCCTGCAAAACACATTTTAAATTTTAATGTGAGGAAGAATTTATAATTGAAGATGTCCTTGAGGATGGCTGAAATGGCCGAAACGTTGGACTGTTAAAATAAAAAGTGTTGAGACTAAAAAGGATACAATTTTTGATTGATTTAATAAATAATTACCTGTCTCAAGAAATTGAAATAATATAAACAGCTCTGTTGGAGCTCACATCTTAGTAAATCTACTCCATTTTAAATGTTGTCTTATTAGTCTTTCTAATGTTTTTGGTAGTTTCTAAGATAAGGAGCTCTAAATGAAAAATTATTTTTTTTAACGTTTTGAAACAGCGTCCATTTTTTATTCCCCCTACCTATACTTGGTAGACTAATTAATTTTGACTAGTAATTATACGCAGAAATCACCTCCTTGCTTAACCATTGGTCTAGAAACAGTACTTCCTTACAAAGTACTGCGCCTCTGACCGACCCTTCAAGAGTTGTAGCGGTACCGATTTAATTTTTTATTTTAATTATATACTATACAATTGTAAATTTCAATAAATATATTTTTTTTTAAAATTTAATTATACGCAGTTTCCATAACAGTAATAAAAAAAGAGTCGTATCAATGGCAATTTTAGCTATTAGTTTAACTATTGCTAATTTTTGCCCATCTCTGGTCCAGAAGTTATATTTTAAATTATCAATTTTACAATTTTTTTTAAAACGGCTCTAAAGAATATATTTTAACTCTTTATATAAGTGTACAATTGAATGAACTTTGGTATCAGCCATATCTTATCACCATTGAAATATGACGACAGGGCTTAAACGCCAAGATTTTATAATTGGCTACCTCTTTAAATACCAATAACTTTGTTTGATTGGAATAATGAACAACCACTCATTTTTAATATTGATTAGAAATGGATAACTTTAAACTATGGAAGAAATTTATAATTATCTAAAGTATAAAAACAAAAGTAAAAGAACTTCAGAAGTTGAGAACAAATGTCCAGAAATAATAGTAGAAATATGGAGGTCGAATATACCATTGGATAGATGATTATTTTAGAAATATTTATATCTAAATTATAGAGCTGTGGGACGATGGTGGAGACTGGTGGAAAAAATATAAATAAAATGTACGTTTCTACATGAATTTATCATCGAACTGCCGGTCGCAGTGCTGTTATTCCGTCTGGATAGTTTGATAAATGTTTTATTGTTTCTACGATTATTATGTTGTCTGTCATTTTTTTTTATTATCACTGAACCTATATACGTGTAAACCTAGTAAGGGGAAGCATTGCCATCGTGAATGATAAAGAAATTGCTATTTTGAAATAAGCAAGTATTAATTTCAACTCAAAGTTGGGCGGAAAGTTAGAATGTGATGCGCGCATTGCATCGTTTAGTTCTTTCACTTTGTGAAGGTTCTATTATGCTATCCCATTTTATTCGGAATGTTAGTTTAAAGATCAATGAAATGTTAATATTAAACTTTTTAGAAACTTGGTAGTAGTTTTTTTTTTTTTTTAAGTTTTACATTATTTTAAGTTTTAATGAATTTATGTTTAGTCAGAAACCGTGTACTTATTTCTCTTGTATACTTTTCAGATATGAGTGACTCAGGTGTTTCTATTAAAGTAGAAGTGATGGATGAAATACAGTCTGCCTGTAAGAATTTTTTTCTGATTTTTGAATGATGTGCTGTGTAAACTAATTTTTACATTTATTTTAACAATTTTATCCTAAAATGTAGTACTGATATAATTGTTGTTCTATGTTGTTTCAGATACAAGTAACTGTAGTACTTCTATTGAAGAAGAAATGACAGATAGAACTGAACACAATAGTAAGTAATGTTTTTAATATGTGATTATTACAGTCTATCTAATTATTACTATCTGTATCGGTTTTTGAAGAATGTGTTATGCAGCGTAATGACAGTTTGTGTTTTTATGTTTTATTTTAGAGGAAAATAAGTGTGTGCTTAATAAGTTAAGTGTGCCCCACATTTGTTTTGAATTAACCATGCCTGTTTCATACATGTAATGAGTACCTAATTGTTTAAAAAAAAAATGATTATCTAAAATTTTAAATCTAAAAACCCTAATCTCGAATTTTCATCTACGGTGTAGTCTCCCCATAAATAGAAATTAAATAGCAATTTCAAAGCGATTATCTAGTTTTGTTCAAATAATTTAATTTGAAATTTCTACAGTATTGTTAAATGTTAAAGTTAACTACTGAGAACTTTTAAAACTCTTTCGTTTCGGTATCCCTGTTTCTTACGTGAGACGGCCTTTAATATTCCTTTTGGTCAAAATAATTATACCTATTATTCTCCTATTAACAGAATTCAAAGTAAAGTAAACGCTGTTGATTGTCATTTTTTTTTTTTTTTTTATTCATTATACACTTTTTAGCAAAAATTAAAGTTATAAGTTGATTTTTAATTAATGTACAATTAATTTTTCTGTAGTACAAAGATTTTAAAATGATTGTTTATGTTTCTTAAGTTATTATGTTTTATATTAGTTTATTGGAAGATTGATGATTGACCATTTGTATTAAGAAAAGAAAAAGGGTTCAATCAAAGAAAAAAACTCAAATAGTCATAAAAATATTTAATGCAAGCCAACATTTCGCCCCATGTTGCAGGGCTTCATCAGGGCTAAAAAAGATACAAATACTTAAATTAGGTTAAAAAAGTAAGCAAATAGATAACAAAAATAAAATTTAACTATGGTGGTGCTAAATACTATAATTTTTACAAAAATAAACAATGTAAATTAAATTTACTATTTCAGCTTTCTTCATTGACCACAATAGAACCATCTAAGATGAAATATCTTAATATTTTAATACCTAATAATAGGATACTTTTTTATTTTTCCAACTTCTTTTGTCATTAGTTCTACCATACGTTTTAATTTTCCCTACTTTAATTTGTGTTAATTTTTCAGTTAGTTCAATTATGAATATAACAATGCCTAATTTTTATTTTCTAAAAAGGTTTATTCATTACACTATCTTCCTTTTATAATAATTTATATTTTATATGTTTCTTGATTTATTGAGTTTTTATGTATGCTTTAAATTACTTTCATATATTTTTAAATTATTTTTATGGTTTCGGGTACTTTTATGTTTTAAATTAAGTTAATTCCTTAATTTATACGTGTGATCACTTTTATTTTGAATGTATCTTATTATTATTTATAATTTGCTTTCAAGTTGTACTCTGTTATTATCTTAGGACTTTTGCCATGTGGTTATAATAAATGAGCAACTATTAATGAGGTGTAGATAGTTGACCGTAGATTAATGCTTGAAGAAGTTTGTCGGGGGGTGCGGTCAACAAAGAACAACATAAATAAACAAAAACATATTTATTTATTTTATGCCGATTTAAATATGTTTTTGTTTATTTATGCTGTTCTTTGCTGACCGCACCCCCCCGACAAACTTCTTCAAGAGCAACTATTATGTTCTAGATGATTTTTTAATATAATTTATTCTGCCTTTTCTTTCCTAGGAAGTTAATCAATTTTATTTATTAATACTTTGAGGTGAAAAAACTTTCAATTAGAATGTAATCACTATTCTATATTTGTTGTACTACGTTTCGGGTTTCCCCATATTCATTTACTAATAATAGACATTGTTTAAATAATGTTATGTTGTAAATTTTAATTAAGGTGACTATATGACAATATTTCAAAAAGAAATACATCCACTTAACCAAATGTGCTATGTTAGTTCATGAATTCAGGAAAACGCGAAACGTAGTACAACAAATATAGAATAGTGATTATATTCTAAATGAAA
>NW_027109484.1:259167-278074 GCF_000696795.3 Halyomorpha halys
GAAGCCCTACAACATGGGGCGAAACGGCTCAATAAAATAGTATAATTATCTACTGTTTGAGTTTTTTTTTTTACCGCACCTGGACCATATTCCATTCATCTATACACACGGTCAATCAATAATCTTCCAAAAATTAATAATAATATGACCAATCATTTAGTTTTCTTAACCTTTTTTAAATAGTGCTGTTTTCTGAGTTATGTTTTTTTTTTTTTTTTTAATTTTACTTGTTTTGTAGTTATGCCATAAGCGAAGTAGTTGACATATTGTTTTACTTTCAGGTATGAGTAACTCCAGTATTACTATAAAAGAAGAAAAGACTGATGAAACTGAATCTACTTGTAAGTATTCAATCTTTAAAGCTTATTTTTTTGTGTAGATTTAGGATCATGAAAGATTAAGAGATAGATTACATTAAATTGGAGGATTTGAAACATATTAGAACAAAGTAAACTAAAAAGAATATAAATATAAGTGAATTGAATAATTAAGCAATGAATTGTAGAATTGAAAATTCATTACTGTGCTTAGTTATTAATAACTATTCAATAATTAAGCAATGAATGATAGAATTGAAAATTCATTACTATACTTGTTTTAGTAATTATTCTATTAATTTATATCTATATTCTTTTAGTTTACTTTGTTCCTTTTTATATAGTTTTCTATGTATATTTTTGTATTCTCATCATACTTTACGATGTTTTTATCTTTTTTTTCATTAAATTTAATGAAACCCTGCAAGGTGGGGAAAATGTTTGTTACTAATAGTTTCTTCTTTGATTTAGACAGCCACCCCTTGCCTCTCTAGAACACATAAATATGTGGATACTGATATTTATTATATTCTTTGTTTAACAAGCATTTCTAAGTATTTTGGTTTTGCAGCAAGTGGCAAACATGTGGATTCGGTTTAATGAGTTAACATATTTTTTTTTCCTGAAAATCTATTACTGGTAGGAAACCTGTTAAGGGGATCCAAACCAAAGATTGAAAATCTCTTCTTTTCTAAGTACAAGTGCTCTATGAGTATTATGTAATTTTGATATTACTTGCTCCCAGAGTGTATTAAAAACACATTTTCATCATGGCATAAAGTGGGTTTTTTATGTTTTTCATGTTTTTTATTCCTAAACCTAATATACTTTTGCACTATTGCAATAATGATATTCACCTTAAATATTGAACTATCAGGCTTCATTTTTATCACTGGAAAAAAAAAAATTTCTTCAAATATTAATACAAATATACCAAATTATTCAAAAATACCAATTTATTTTGTACTAATTTCACCCCACATAGTGGGTGATTTTGATTCACCCTTTTTTATCATGGATTCCAAGGATATAAATGATGTACCATTGTAACCCACTCTTTTCAGTCCTTAGAAGTTCTAGAAGGTTTCAGGACATAGAAAAAAGAAATTTTCAATAATTAAGCCTGATTGAAGAAGAGGTTAATTAAATTTCTTAGTTTAAAAGTTCCCCCCCTTTTTTTTATACCTTTTGCAGAGTGAATGGTTTGAACCATTAAAGAAAAATAATAATAGAGTATATAAAAAATATTTATTTTTAATGTAGGTCGTAACCCAGGAACATAATATGGGTCTTACCCCAGGGATTTTTAAAAAATGTGGGGCCTACCCCACGAACATCTTAAAGGAGATGTCAACATTCCCAGGAACAAATTCACTAGCTTTTTTCTTGGTCTTACTTGAACAGTTCCTCTTTTATGTTGAATTCTCTTTTGTTCGATATAATTCCTGTAGAAACATCCTCTTAATTTTTTCTTGTGACACGAGGTATTTTTTTACACCACTGTGCGGTAAAGAGTGAAAACATGGTCAATTTAAGTAAACAAGTTTGAACCATAATCACACCTAGGGTAAAAATGGTGCACAGTTGGTGTGCTAAAGCCACTCCACAAATCACACATTTTTTTGGTATTTAATTAAAGTAAAAACATGGAATAAAATTGTCTGCAATCTATTATCGGGATCCACTTCAGAATGATATTATTAACAATGGAAAAGAAGGTTTCAGGGCTAGGGCAACATTTAAGGGAACTCTTGAAACCTCCAGCACTTTTCAATCCTGCCACAATGATTCAAACTTGCAAAAAAGACATTGTACCGTTGTCACTCCAAATGTATCATAGAAACCCCAAATGTACCATAGAAAAAATATTTTTAAAAAGAGTAATGCACTCAGTATAAATATTAAGCATATACCATTCGAGAAGTGGTGTAGAAAGTTGTGTGTTTATGCACTTACCATATATTTGTTATTTATTGATATTACCTGCAGACGTGGCAAAGCTTCGCAATTGCTAGATTTAGGTTAATTGAATACAACAAAAGTTTGTTATAAATTAATAAGTTTAGTTATTTACATATTGATTTAATTAATTGATTATTATATCTATTAGTTTATAGCAGTAAATAATGTTTTATAATAATAATATATTGTAAAAAAATAGGGATAACTTCAACACGACTGAACTATACGAAACTTAGGAGTGGTTTAGGGCTCCATAAACTTCACCAAGGGGTACAACCCGGATCTAACTAAACTAATTAGAACTAGAAACATAAAATAAAATGCTTGAAAAGTTTTTCTTTATTTGAAACCAATATTTCATCCTTATAACAACAGTAAATCTTATAAACCAGATCCCATCCGAATGATTTATATATGCCCTCCTATAGAACCTCCTTCTTTAGCAAATCCTTCGTCATACGTGCAACCTCCCTCTGGAATTCTCTTCCCATCTCCATTCACCAGTCCTCATCCATTCTCTCCTTTAAACAACACCTATTCCTTCATTTATTGAATAACCAAACCTCCACATCTTTGTAATCAAATAAATAGGCAGGTATTGATTAACATTATAAACAGTTGTAAAGCCAATATACCAATGTAATTTCATTCTACTATCTGAAAATTTGTAAACGCTCGCCAGATAAAAATCTCACTATATGAACCATGTAATTATTCTTAGGGGACATATATCCCAGAATAAAGATATTTTTTCATTCATTCATTTCATTTAAATCTAAGTGGTGGTAATACAGGAAAAAAAGCAAACATTCAGCTTTATAACAGTTGTATTACCATAGGGATTGGATAAAAAGTGAAGCAGTTTTGAATGATTATATGAACAATGGACACTGGGAGAAAAAAAAAAAGTTCAAAAATTTCCAATTTTAAATTTATTTGAAAAATGGTATTTAAAGGTTTCAGACAATGCTATAAACGAATATGATTTGCTTTTTCATAAAACAATTTTTTTGACCTGGTTTACTACAATCCTCATTTTTTTTTTTTTTTTAATTTTTAGTGAATAAAAAATCATGTAATAGTATCAGTGATATATTTTTCTTATTCTTCAGAAAGAGACAAATTGTTTAGCATATAATAACCATTATGAAAATGTATACTTTCTGAGCTATGCGCCAAAAACAGTTAATTTTATTAATAACTGTTTTTTTTACTGAAGAAATCGGAATACCTTCCCAGGGAAATCCTGAACATGTAGCAAAAAAGCCCCATTACAATCTAATGAATGGTATGGCAGTGCATAAAATACAAACAAATAAATATTGATTTTTATATATTCGATGAATAATTGATTTAAATTAGAATGCTACAAAACCATTGTGTAATAATTTTCAATGTGCTTTTTGTTTCAGTTCCCACAATCTGGATCAAAGAACCGCAGACTGATTCCAGTAAGGAAATTTTTAAATTATTTTAACCATGCCCTTATCAATAGGTTTAAATTAAGCTTTTCTTATCAGAAAGGTTTAAAGACCAAATTGGAAACTTTAAGTATGTTTGTGAACTGACACGATAATGCCATAAGGAAAGTTGACCAGTGTTTCATATTATTAAATATTGTTTTTGTTTCAGTTCCCTCTGTTTGGATCAAAGAAGAACCAAAGAATTATTCTGGTAAGGAAAATTTTTAATTATTTTAACCAACCTTTATCAATAGGTCTAAATAGATTTTTTCTTAGTGTAATGGCCTAAGGGCAGAGATGGACAAAAATTAGCTATAGATAGCACTACAAATAATTTTTCCCCAATTCCGCCTGAGGTCTATATTGGAAAACTTATACATGATTGTAGGGTTCTGTTTCATAATGAAGTCTGATTGTATTAGTTTATAAATATAAGTATAGGAAGTCCCTGTTTTACGCCCTTTTTAAGTTTAGAGAAGAAAGCAGCTGGAATCCATGAAAGGACTGGCAAGTGACTGGGACGGTTGGCATGCTTGGACTGAGGCACCTCCACACTGAAAGACACAAAGGAGGAAGGAAAAGAAGAAATTAATTTAAAACATCTATATAAAAAAAAAAAGAGAGAGATGAGAGAGAAGGCAAAGTATTTAATCTTCCGAAACAGACATGAATTCATTTAGCTACCTTCATTTCAACAATTGCATCCAGTAAAAGTGAACATTCCATGCATTTTCTATAAAAATATTTCAAAGGATCTCCTTTTCTTACATTTTAATATTATTTATTCACTTGTTTCCGGCCCTTACAAAGTGTGATATCCATTAGTTATTAAGTAAAAAGGAACATAATAAAAATCTAACGAAAAATGAAAATTCACCCTCAAGATGAAAAGTAAAGCAAACGGTTTCATGTCAAATTACATGGACATTTCAATTCATTCGTATAACAGATTGTGTTGCTGTTGTAACTCAGTGAAGGCTGAACAGGAGTTGAATGTGGGATCTTCCCGTCAATATACACAAAAAAGTTTTGTTTTTGTCAAGAAAAGTTTTGCATCCCCCCTCTTTTTACTAAACCCAAAAAGGTAGGAATTCAAGGGGTTAGGTAATATAAAGTGTAATTCTGAAACTCCTCTCTGTTTATTATTTTCTAAGTCTGTGCTGCTGAGATCAAAAGCCGCCTTTGCTGTGACTTACTGCTATCATGGAAAAAAGAGGTGATGCAAGGTTTTTTTTATGAATGTAGCAGAACTCATAACTATATATCATGACTACAAATAGTAATTAAAATTAATTTGAGCCAATGTTTCGCTCCACATTGCAGGGCTTCATCAGGGCTAAATAAAAATACTAAAACAAGGTAACAAAGTAAGAAAATAGGTAATATGATGAATTGTTCTTATATTCTTAATTTCTTAATATTATTTTTACTCTAACGTTATTTTATATCTTTTCTCTTTCAAATGCATGCATTAGTTAACCACCAGTCCCCCCCCCCATTTCTCTATCCTTTCTGCCTTCAGATTCATTTTTGTGCTTACCTGCATTCAGTAAGGTTGGAATCCTATTTTAGTGTATACTGTATTTTTATATTTCTTTTTTATCTACTTTTTTATTTATTATTATTTCTGTTTTCATTAATTGTATAAAACCTTTTTGTAACTTTTATTTAATTTTACATTTCACTGTACATCTTATTTTATTTATCTTTATTTACTTTGTTCATTTGTATAAATTATAAATTTTAACATATTTTAAATCATAATTAGCCACACCTTAGTTCTATTTTATTTCATATTATCTATTTTACTCTTACTTTGTTATCTTATTTTAGTGTTGTGTCTCTTTTTTACCTCTGATGAAGCCTTGGAAGGTGGGTCGAAACATTGGCTTACATTAAATAGTTTAATTATTATTGTAGTTTTTTTCTTTGACTGCACCTCAACCATCTTCCTTTTATATATTACACACTTTCAATCAACGATCTTCCAAAAAATTATTTTGTATCATTACATTATATTATAATGATTATCATTATATTTTATTATGTTTCAGATGACTCAAATGCAGATTCCGATGCCATGGTGGAAGATGACATATCTATAGACAATAATATTCAGGAGACAAAAAATAAGCAGGAGAATAAAAGTAATGAACAAAAATAATTTATTTTTTATTTTTTGTGGTTGTGGTTTATTATAAAGCAGGGTTGTCCAACTTACAAAGCCTCAAGGGCCAAAATAAAAAAGCTTCAACAAGGTTCATGGGCCATATAATAATTGTATACTTTAAATTTTAAACTTTAAAGTATCAATAAGTTTAGTGTGTAATGTAAAGTTATTAATAAAAAAAGTAGTAATATTTCTTTATATTGGCCAAGTATTATAATTATATTAGTGTATTTAATTATTGTGTATAATTATATCCTTGTATAAGTGTTATACATAAACAAGGAAAATATAAAGGCAAAATATTTTTATAATTAATCAATCAATATAAAAATTGCAATGACAATCAAAATATATATTTGGTGTGAACATTGCGGTCGACCAGCTGCGTCTATCAACGAACAAATATCCACCTCAAGTTCTGTTGTAGCCAACCTCATGAGATAAAGTAAAGACACATCAGAAAGTTTATTTCTATTTTATTTGTTTATAAACAACCAACGAAAACACATTTTCACATAGATATGTGCTTCTGAATATTGATGACATTTTTGTCCTAAATTTGGCTTTAGGTAGCAATTTGAAAAAAAATCATTAAGGTGTTCTTTCCTGTTTAATGATATCACAGAATTCAAGTCGTAGGTCAGCTGAGCTCGTCACCGTTTTGTTTGTTGTCATGTTTTATTATTATTATTATTATTACTTTATATTATTTATGTAGTATGGTTACTTGCTCGTAGTTTGTGTTTTGATTGTATTAGTATTGTTTTGGATGTTTTTAAAACTAATAAAGCAATGGATAACAATGTTAAGAATGTAATGACAGTTGTCAATTAGCTCATCTTGTTTCTCTTCCTCACTAGTTAGAAGATCAACAAGACACTCAGTAGCCAAACTTTCACACAACTCCTACTTTTCACTTACTTTAGCCATGTTTTAATAAATTACTTTAATCAAAACTTAGAAGTAAACAATAACATGAAATTTTGGAATGAAAGGTTTTAAAACAAGTTGCTCAGGAAATCCACCAGGAGCTCTTATGCATATACTATTTAACATGATTTTAAATAGGGCTGCTCACAATCCTATAATTATAACATTTAACATGGTAAAACATTTTACATTAAACATATCATGAATACACCTATTATTTTAACTAACTTAAAAACTAGCATATTTTGTATAAGTGTGATTATATTAAATTATAAAATCTCTTTCAAAAGAAAAGTGTTTCAAAGTAATTTTTTGTCTAAGCTCTCGTAGGGTTCAAGTTGGACAACCCTGGTAGAGAAGGAAGTGTGTATGGCATATGTAATATGTCCCAAAAGATTGTAAATCATTCATAATAAGATGTTTTATGTAACCAAGACTTTCTCTTCTTGCTCATCATTTTCCCTCTGATTTGAGACCATATTGAATAAAAATGAAGGCTGCTTATTAGCATTGAATATTGTACTATTAAATCTCTTTGGCCATTAAAATTGACATTTGCTCTGAAACATTAGAGAAGTAAATATTTTTCTCATATGGTTCTTTTTTTTTTCTCAAATTCTGTCTAAATATCAAAAAGTTGTAATTTGACAATGTTACACTTGTTGAGGTGTTTAGTACAAGCACCAATTTAAAAGGTGAGGTACTAATATCAGAAGGCCTCGTCTTTCACCTTCTTCTTCTTCATTGATAGAGACTTCTGTAACACTTTATACGATTTTCTCATCAGTTTTAAATGTGAACTCATTCTCCTCATGACCTTCAACCCATCCATCAACATCCGTATCATTCAGTGAAGCATCAGGGTTTATACTTTTAATCATAATCGAAATCATCTGCATAGGCATCAGCATTGCTAAACGTATTTCCTTGATATGTCTATACTTCAAGAATGGCATATTCAATTTGGCTCAAAGTTTGAGATCAATGTTTAAATGATTCAATATCACTTTTATCAAGTTCCATCCTCTACTTTCATTTATGCATACATAAATGTATTTGCCATGACACACCTGTTTTGGAAAAAAAAAAAAAAGATTTGACCCCAAGTTGGAGAGAAATTGGGATTAGTTTTAAAGTGGTTAAATATAAAGTTTTTCTAATTCCACCTTATAATTTTACTTACATACGTGCAAAAAACGTATTTTCATGGACACATCTATATTTCAGAAATGGCTCAGGTCATAATCCCGTCAAATGGCAAATCATTAACCTTGAAAATTATCACTCAAATTGTAATAATGTCAATAATTCAAATTAAATTAAATTTGGTTTCAAATGATTCTTTATTTTTATTATGAAATAATACATATTTAAAATTTTTTTTAACATTCATTATTATATTTTTTAATATTACTATTTTATATTTATAGGTGCCAAGGAATCATTTAATGAAATGGAAGATCACAGAGTGGATGTGAACAAGGATTTGCAGAATATCATGATATCTGACTCAACGTTTGTAATCGCTCAAAATACTGGAGAACTTTCTCATCTTTGTCCTTATTGTGATTATTTTTCAGTGAATTCTGACTATTTAAAAAGACATATAATGGCTAATCATATAGGTGAGAAGCCTCTCCAATGTCCTTATTGTAACTTTAAAACAGTACTAAAGCGTAGTTTAAAAAATCATATCATGGCCCATCATACAGCTGAGAGACCTCATCAATGCCCTCATTGTGATTATAGAGCGGTTCAAATTGGTAATTTGAATAGACATATCACATCCCTTCACGATGGGAAGAAACCCCATCATTGTCCTCTTTGCGATTATAAAACTGTGAATTCTGGTCACTTAAAAGAGCATATAATGGTCTATCACACAGGTGAAAAGCCTCATCAATGCCCTTATTGTGAGTATAGGGCCACACAAATTCGTAGTTTGAAAAGACATATTATGTGCCGCCATACTGAGAAGAAGCCTCATCATTGTTCTGATTGTGATTATAAATCAGTTAGTGCTGCCGATTTAAAAAGGCATATAATGTTCCGTCATAAAGGTGAGAAGCCTCATCACTGTCCTCACTGCTCTTATAAATCAGTTACTCCTTTTCATTTGAAAAGACATATAATGCACCGTCATGTGGATGAGAACCTTCATGATTTTGGGGCTTTTGAAATGACATTGTCTGAAGAAACAGGAGAGACTTAAGTTGTACTATGAAGGCTGTTTTAAAAATATTACATCAACTGATAAAAAAGGTTTTTTCCTCCTGGCATATTATGGAAATGAGCCAGATATTATTGATTCTGTTAATGAATTTTAATGTTCCATATGGGGCTCCACCATCAGAATTGAGTTCTACCTGGTAGAGAAATTGGGGCCCCTTGAATTTGATCCAGCTTAATGATTGAAGCAGTATCAAGAAATTAAAAATCAATTGGAAGTTAGGACAACTTTTTGATGTTGTCAAGAGTTAGTCAAGGTGACATCTTCTGTTCAGTGATGTCAAACTTTTTCATCCAATTTATGGTGAAAAGGGCCAAGTTTTATTTCACTGTCACACTGACAAGAAGCTTTATCTCATGTTTTTACTGTGATAGTAAAAGAAGTATGGCTTTGTATGTTACATTAAAGATCCTTGGAATGAATAGGTTTTAACCCCTTAACACAGTTTTTTGAAGAAAAAAAAAATCAATTTATTTAATGCAAAAAAACACAATTTAGAACACTATCTTGGCAAAACATTTTTTTAAAATAATCAAAATTTTAATTTTGGATATCAGTCATTATACCTAGCTCCCTATTTAAACATAGCCTAAAGCTGTACCTAGAGGATTATTACATATTTTATTTTTTAATCATTATTATTTATTTTCTTGTTATCACATTTTATTTTCAATTCTTGATTATATTCCAGTGTGAAAAATTATAACAACATAAAATATAGCACCGTTTGAATTATCTTGAGTGTACACAGTTTGGCCTGTTTAATGTGCTCGAATTAACTCAAGCATACAAGTCAAAGGGTTAATTTATAGTTTTATTTGTCTTTTATTTTTGTATAAAAACAGAAATATCATGATTTTAACTTAGAATACTGGTCTAGTTAATGCATTTTGTGAATTTAATTTATCATTAAATTTAGTGTCTGGTTTTTATGGAATATAAAATTGTAAAGGATGAGATGGTCCAGATAGTGATAATAAAGTAAATAATTTTTATTTGGTACATGCAATGCTTTTCATTGCCTCATTTCATATTTTACTAAAAAGTGTTCACCAAAATCAACTTGCCTTAGCATAAATATTATATAAGTACATTTAATTTGTATTTTGTTCTATCATTTTAATGTAAAAATTTATCAAAAGCATTGTTGGTTTTATTAGATTGTTAAAATTATTATAGTTAACATTAATGATAAATTTCATGTTTTCTCCTAGAAAATTCTCAGTATTGTAACTAAATTTATTTCAGAGGTAACTTTTTTATTTATGTGAAATTAAATTGCTAAGATTGTTATCACTTAAATGTGATAATATTTCTGATATATTTCTTCCCATTGATCGACCAGATAATTGTTTGTAAAAATTATTGTTATGTTTAAAATAATTAAATTTGGTGCAAAATTTTATTTTTTCTAGAAAATTCTTTTGCCATTAATTGAAATATTCTGTTTAATTTCTTACCAATTATCTTGTTATATAAATACCTCCTAATTGATATTAAACAACAGATGAAAAAAAAATTGTAAATAACATGATACATGGTTAAGTTGTAATAAATGAGGAATCTAAATTAGTACATAATTGAAAGAAACAAAAGTTTCGGAGAAGGGCGATATTTCTCAGGTTTTTAAAGAGTTATTCTAAAATATGTACAAAATTATTTTATGATAAAAATTAGCTCTAAAAAAAAAGAAAGTCAAGAATTGTGATAACTTTAATGCTAATTATTAAAAGTTAACTCATAATTTATAAAAAATATTTCATTAGATCCAGGTTAATAGTTATTCTGTGATTTTTATGATCAAAAAATAAAAATTATTTCAACTTTTATAGTCCTATAGAGATCCATTATCAGAACATTGAAGTTTAATTATTTTTGTTTTATACATTATACTACTTAATTCCTCTTGTTTTAACTATTAAAATAAATTCTTGATATAACCCCTCTCTCCTCGCATAATATGGATGCTCTGGCCTGTAAATATAAATAAGCAGCTCTGCTTTATGCTGTACTCCATCAACTTCAATTGGAGCTTAGGTGACCCTACTCATTAGCATGCCTTATTCCTTTTAAAAAAAGGTAAGTTGGCTGTGACCAACACACATACAACAAAATATAACTTGAAACTTCTTGGCCAACACCTATAGTTAGATTAACTAAGCTCTTCATTGAATTTGATGGAGAACTACATATAGTGGAGCTGCTTTACTTGTATTCATGGGTCGTATCTGACTTGCCTTTTGACAGGGTTAATGGGCCATAATATAGAACAAATTTGAATAGTTAAAACAAATAGACACCGGGAGCCCTCAACCTTATGTTGGACCTATATGTTTGCCACTTATCTGAGGCTTGTAAACAAAGAATGCAACAAACATTATCCACAAGTTCTTTTGACTTGTCGGCTATTACATTTGATTTTCATTGAAAAAAGGAACAAGATAAAGATAGGCGAAATGAAAGGAAACGTAAATATCAGAAATGAAATTTGTAGATGATAAAAATTCAGATAAATAGTACCACATTCATAAATCCAGTCTTTGTTCTAGATTTTTTATCAGAAACTTTTTAATTTAATTACTTATACATATAATGACTTCATAAGTATAATTGTTAATTCTACTCATCACTTATTGACTATTTCTAATTCCCAAGAAGAAATAACTAATCATACTCATATAATGAAGTCTAACATTGAATTATAATAAGTATCTACATTATTGAAAAGGTCCATCACTCCTATGCTTATTTTTGTGAGTGCCACCTATTAGCTGATGGGCCTCACAAATGCCCAGGGGAAGTTGTGAGTGAGTATTATATAGTTATAAGCTTGAGAAAATCCGGCTGGGGACTCGAACTCACAATCCATGGGTTAGCAGACAGGGGCATTACCATGCTGCTACCGTCACCACCCCCCCCCCCTGGAATCCTGTAAATACATCGTGGAATGTAAGCCTAAGCCAGGCTTAAGGTCCCACTTAAGGTTAAAAGGCATAGGAAAGAAGAGAGATCTAGAGAAAGCAGAGAAATAATAGACAGTTTACATTTTCAAAATAATATCACTAGAATGTACCAATCCACTATGGAAATTGTTATCCCCTGCCTCCTAAGGTATTGTTTCAGGTGTGAGATTTTACACTGAGACCTAATCTTGTCTCTGGGATATTCAACGCATTCGAGAGGTACTACGTGTAAGACTAGCTTTCAGTGGATCAGCAGATTCTATTGGAATCTTTATTAATTCAGATGATCCATTTATATATATTAAAATGCCTTATATAGTTGTTTCATGTTACAATTAAGATATTTACAATGAATAGTACAAATATTAATATACGGCGTTTGCTTGACGCCAGTAGTAGGCCCCATGTTAGCTGGTAGGTTGCGTCATGCCGGGCCACAGCAATATTACAGTTTCGGTGGATGTAATATTTAAAGGCTAGAACAGCAGGTAGCGTGTCGCTATAAAACTATCTGTGAAGCATGGAATCGTCCTGCAATGGATCCCTGGACACTGTGGCCTTGCTGGTAATGAGAGGGCAGACCAGCTGACCAAGGAGAGGGTCCACAGTTTGACTCTGACCTCAGCCTCGATGATATAAAAATGAATAATAAAGCCACCAATAGGTAAGGATGGATTAGAAGCCACTCACTAACTCACACTTGTTGCCCCCTAATTTTACTCGGCTTGCCCCCTGATTTTACTCAGAATGCCCCCTGATTTTACTCAGCTTCGCTCCTGATTGACAATGGCTTACCAACTGATTTTCCAAAGCTTGTCTCCTGATTTTTCTAAGCTTGCCCCCTGATTTTACTCGGATAGCCCCCTGATAGACAAGGGCTTGCCCCCTGATTGACAATGGCGTGCCCCCTGATTGACCATGACTTGCCCTCTGATTGACCATGGCTTGCCCGCTGATTTTACTCTGCTTGCCCTCCGATTGGCCAAGGCATGCCCCCTGATTAACGATGGCTTTCCCCCTGATTAACCATAGCTTGACCCCTGATTTTACATGGCTTGCCCCCAAAATTTACTCGGATAGCCACCTGATTGACAATGGCTTGCACCCTGATTTTACTCGTCTTGCCCCCTGATTTTCCACGGTTTGCCCCTGATTTTCCACGGCTTGCCCCCTGATTGGCCAAGGCATAGCCACTGATTTTACTCGGTTTGCCCCCTGATTGAGAATGGCTTGCCCCCTGATTTTCCACGACGTGCCCCCTGATCGACAAAGGCTTGCCCCCTGATATTACTCGGCTTGCCACCTGATTTTCCACGGCTTGCCTCCTGATTGACAAAGGCTTGCCCCCTGATTTTCCACGGCTTGCCCCCTGATTGACAATGGCTTGCTCCCTGATTGACAATGGCTTTCCCCCTGATTATTATACCCGGCCAACCCTCTGATTGACCATGATGTGCCCTCTGTTGAACATGACTTGCCCTCTGATTGACCATGGCATGCCCCCTAATTTTACTCGGCTTGCTCCGTAATTTTCCACGGCTTGCTCCCTAATTTTCCACAGCTTGCCTGCTGATTTATCTAAGCTTGTTGCCCCCTGATTTTCCATGGCTCACCCCTTATTTGACACAGCTTGCCCCCTGATTTTACTCGGCATGCCCCCTGTATGACACTAGCTTGCCCCCTGATTTTACACAGCTTCGCTCCTGATTGACAATGGCTTACCAACTGATTTTCCAAAGCTTGTCTCCTGATTTTTCTAAGCTTGCCCCCTGATTTTACCCGGCATGCTCAACTTATTCAACACAGCTTGCCTCCTGATTATACTCAGCATGCCACCTGATTATACTCGGCATGCCACCTGATTTTACTCGGCTTGCTCCCTAATTTTCCACGGGTTGCCCCCTGATTTAGTCAGCTTGCCCCTGATTGATAATGGCTTACCTCCTGATTTTTCTAGGCATGCCCTCTGATTTTACTCGGCTTGCTCCCTGATTGACAATGGCTTACCTCCTGATTTTTCTAGGCATGCCCCCGGATATCACACGGTTTGCCCCGTATTTCACTCGGCTTACCCCCTGATTAACAATGGCTTGTCACCTGATTTAACTCGGCTTGCACCCTGATTGACAAATGCTTCCCCATGATTTTACTCGGCTTGCCCCCTGATTTTCCACGGCTTGCCCCCGTATTTCACTCGGCTTGCACCCTGATTGACAACGGCTTGACCCCTGATTTTACCCGGCATGCTCAACTTATTCAACACAGCTTGCCTCCTGATTATACTCGGCATGCCACCTGATTTTACTCGGCTTGCCCCCTGATTGACAATGGTTGCCCCCTGAATTTACTCGGCTTGCCCCCTGGTTTTCCACGGCTTGCCCCCGTATTTCACTCGGCTTGCACCCTGATTGACAACGGCTTGACCCCTGATTTACCACGGCTTGGCCCCTGCTTTTACACGGCCTGACACCTGATTAACCATGGCGTGCCCCCTGATTGACCATGACTTGCCCCCTAATTGGCCAAGGCATTCCTCCTGATATTACCCAGATAGCCCCCTGATTTTACTCGGCTTGCCTCCTGATTTATCTAAGCTTGTTGCTCCGTGATTTTCCACGGCATGGACCTGATTATACACGGCATGCCCCCTGATTGACAATGGCATGCCCCCTGATTTTACTCGGCTTGCCCCCTGATTGACCATGGCTTGCCCCCTTATTTTACTCTGCTTGCCCCCTGATTTTACTCAGGTTGTCCCTAATTATACACGGCTTTCCCCCTGATTTTACTCTGCTTGCCCACTGATTGGCCAAGGCATGCCCCCTGATATTATATGGCTTCAAATTATTTCGTTTCTCCTAAACTACGCGCTCTAAAAGCGCCCGAAGGGGTGTTTCTTGTAGAAAATTGAATGCTGATTCGAATGCCGCAAGAGTGAAGGCGATCGGATGAACAGGGAACGAGTTATGGCCGAAAACGTACAAATTATTTCGTATCTCCTAAACTACGCGCTCTAGAAGCGAGCAAAGGGGTGTTTCCCTGATATTATCTGGCTTCAAATTATTTCGTATCTCCTAAACTACGCGCTCTAGAAGCGCCCGAAGGGGTGTTTCTTGTAGAAAATTGAATG
Organism: Halyomorpha halys; assembly: GCF_000696795.3. Lineage (NCBI taxonomy): Eukaryota > Metazoa > Arthropoda > Insecta > Hemiptera > Pentatomidae > Halyomorpha > Halyomorpha halys. Next base: position 274,333 of record NW_027109484.1, read on the forward strand.
CTGAATCGAATGCCGCAAGAATGAAGTTATCATAGAACCCAAATCTTTCTGAAACAATCTAGCATATAGACGTTTGTTTACAAGCGTTTAGAGACTTGCGGCTAATGGCAAACGTTTGGATCCAGATTATACGGGTAGGGCATACTCTCTTAATCTGCGTCAAAGGGGATGGGATACGATGTCATTTATGTTATTATCAGTTAATTTGAAGCATGAACCTAACATAAAAAATAGTAAACAATATTTTTTATTATTCGTCGAGCGTGATTCTGACCAAAACACCTCCTTGCACAACCGTTGGGGTCTAGTAACAGTACTTCCTTACAAAGTACTGAACCCATGACCCTGTGTTGGGTTGTAGTGGAACAGATTTTTTTTTTTTTTTAATTTTAAATACTACTTTAGGAGTTGACGACCCTCTTTTTGTGGCTTTATTTTCCTTCTAAAGGAGAGTTGGTACTTTTCCTGAAGAGTGATGGTTCTGGGTGGGTAAAGTGGCGTTAAAGAACGATATTTCACTAAATGTTAGACCATTTGGAATCTTGGTAATCTGCTAGGAAAAGCTAAGCCAAAATGCGGGGCTTAGTGAGAAACAGAAGAATCTGGTATCAATCATCGGCTGCCTTTTGTCTCTGCCTTTCCTACGAATTCCTTGATTAAAGCGCGATTTTCTCGAGAATGGTTTAACGGATTTTCATTGTTTACGAACCAAATTACTGACTATGACATTTACTACATTTTATATCCGTTTCAAATTTGTGATTAAATGAATCATTTTTAATATAATTATATAAACGGATGAAATTCCTATTTGCCGTAAAGTAAATCTGGGTAACAATTCCCTTTTTTTGGATTCACTTTATCTTTGAAGGATAGCAAGGTATGTCTTTCCTCTGTTTTGGTAAGTTCTTTATCTTGAACTATTCGTTCATGAACTTCACGTCTTAGTGCTTATCTTTGTTTAAAATTTGTGTACTCAATTTGGCCAGACCTGTTTGTCTTAATTCCATTCAACCTCAGTGGTCCAAACAAGGTTCAGTACAAGTAAGGGGATAATTTTAATCATGAACTGTTGTAATTTGTTTTTTTGATGGAAATTCATTTATAAGATTAACTTACTTATATAGCTTGTTGGCCACAAATCTCTTTAAAAATTTACTCCAAAACAATGTTAATTTACTAATAAAGATAAACCATACAATGAATATTGTTTTATATTTAAATGTCTATGGGATTAAGTAGTTCATAGATCCTGTCAGCAATTCTGTTCCTATATTGTAAGCCATGACCATGATATAAATAAGTGTCATATTATTTGAAAAAATCGCATAAATTATGTGAAGAAGTATGTGAATTTAATTTAAATTTTTACAACTTCTATACTACGTCTAAGATTTGTTGACAGTAACACCTAAATTTTGAGCCATACAGTAAAACAGGAACATTCTCTACAGTAGTTTCATCAAAAATAGACTATTAAGACTATGAAATTCATAGTATATATAATTTTACAAAACATATTGTCACCTTTAGTATGTAAGGTTACAAAAAAAAGAGGATTTCAAATCAGTTTCAACCAGTGATATGATAACAGCAACATAAGGAACTTCCTTAACTTCATTATACATGTTTAATTAATTTTATTATTTGAGTGGGAAATGTTTTATATTCTTTGAGTACATCTTGAGTCGAGAGACAGTTTAATGTTTAAATATATTTTTACATTTTCTCTTGTGTATGTTTCATTATACAGTTTTGTGTTCAGTTATTTTCAATTTCACTTTTATTCTATGGTTTGTTTCCACTGTTTTTAAAATTCATTTTTAAATTGTCTTTTCTATTGTTGAGGAACAATTTATTAATTTTGAAGTCAGACCCAGTGAACAATTATTTGTCTACTTTTTATATCAAATCATACATTCAACATAATTATGTAGAATGAATTATATAACCTAAATAAAAGAAAGTAATTAGTTCAGAACACCTAAATATTGGACAAATATCGCTATGGCTTCATGTTCCCTCCCTGTTGCATTGTCAAAAATTTATGATTTTAATTTTTTGGGACTATCAAAATATCTTTGTAGTTTTTAAGACTATAACAGATAATATTTTCTTTAAATTTAATATGGTTGTTTTATGTTATCATATTTTTATTCGGATTACTCGTAAGAGAAACATTAAAGATTTACTGCTGTTCTTTTGAAAAATGTTTTTAAAAAGTTAGGTTCAACATTCTACAAAGTTTAAATAGCAGCTTTGTTATAAAGTGTGTATTTATCATGCTTGCTTTATATTTTTTCAGACATGAGTAGCTGTGATGTTCCTATAAAAGAAGAAATAATAAATGAAACTGAATCTACTTGTAAGTTTTTTTTTTTTAAAGCTATCACATAATTTTTTATTATTCCTTAGGCTAAACTAATTTTTACCATTTAGATCAGTTTATACTAAAATTTAAAATCTATATGAGTTTCGTTGTATACTGTTTAAGATATGAGCAGTGTTGGGCAAAAAGTAACTGCAAAGACAATTACTCTCCAATTAATGTAATTTGAAACTATAGAAATTAAATTTTAATTTTATTTAGTAATTTCAACTACTTGATAGATAACCATAATTGTTATAATGGTCCAAAATTACAGTTACTATTTGATCCAATGTTATTGCAATAATTAATTATAGTCAAGTGTGATTGCAATTCTACTGGTTTTTCTATTCAAAAAGAAATTACAGATAAAACTGAACACACTAGTTATTTTTCTTTTTATTGTTCGTGAATTTTACTGAGTTTGACCTGATTCATACAATTTGTTTTAGTTTTTGAAGATTCTCTTATAAATATTTTTCATTACAAACAAACTCATATAAAAAAAATGAATGATTATTTCACTTAATTGTTATTTAATTATTTTTATGTATCTATTCTTTTTAATTATTTCATTTATTTATTAAGTTAACAAGGATCAGATAAAAAAAACTAGAACACAAGGTTATCTAGTTTAATGTTAATCTAGTACCACTTCTATGAATTTATTTCCTTTGATTATCTATATTTATTATAAATAAAAAAGGTAATATACCTTCAGTCGTTAATACTTAATACATTTATTCAGGGATGTGCACTTCTGATTTAATTGTCCTTTGATTTCTGGTGACAGTTGGAATCCGCTCCTAAGTAAACTTAGTTTTCTTCATTACTAAGTTCCTCCACTTTTGGCATACTTTTCTTTACTTCTTCTGTGCCAACTAATAAGAAAGCTTGTTTTACCTGGTCCATTGAAACTGTGACCTCTCTATTGGACAGCTTTAACGTACACAGGGTAAGGTCAAAGACAAGTGGCAAAGGTTTGGATCTGGCTTAAGATTCATTTTGTGACTAGTACCATTAAATTTTAACTAATTGTCTTAAACTTTTTAAAAAAATTATATGCATTATAGTTATGCCATATGCTAAATAATTGACGCATTGTTTTAGTTTCAGGTAAGAGCAACTCTGGTGTTTCTATAAAAGAAGAAATGCCTGATGACATTGAATCTACTTGTAAGTATCTTTTCTTTGAAGATTTTATGTCTTATTGTTTTTATTTCAGATGTAAGTTATGTTCAACTTTAACTTTATTTTAGAAATAAAATTTCAGTTAACACTCTTTAATAATTTTATTGCTAAATATCTAATAAAAAATACTAAGAATTTTATAGAAAAATATGTGAAATATTATCTCAAATAGCAAAGCATTGA
>NW_027109484.1:278544-282304 GCF_000696795.3 Halyomorpha halys
AAAATAATTTATACATTTAACTAATGTCTTCATTAATTGATATTTTGCAGCTTTCTCAATAGGAAGAAATGATATCATTGAAGAGGAAAAATCTCAGATTTATTATGGTAAGGAAAATTTTAAATAATGTTAACACCATATTTAATAACAAATTTGTGAATGTTTTGTGAATTTATTTATGAAGTTTTAGTGTTTAATTTAATTACATTTATTTTATTTGCATTATTTTCTTTGGAATCTGTGTTTTTACTTATCAGAGGGGATCTTCTTTTCTTCTAGACCATCATACAGTATTTTATTTTATATATGCAATTTTAAATATTTGTTTCTCTCCTTTCATAATTCATTTTGCTAATTTTTTTTTTCTAAAAAAACTTTTATTTTGACTTATATTCATTATTTTATTTTAACTCTTTTCTTTGATTTTATATTTATGTTTTTATTGTTGACCTCACCAGATAAATGTATACCCAAACCAGTTTATTTGTTTTTGTTCTTTAAAGCTTTTTTTCAGAAAGACTAAGTCAATTATTGTGGCTTTGACAAATAACAAATGTTTTTTTAAATTACCAGTTAAAGAATTAGTGCTAATAAAGATCTATTTAGTCTTGTTAAATATTTATATTAACTAATGATGACAAATGGCTAAGATTTTTTTTTTTGCTTGATACTAATTTTTTATTTTCTTATTAAATTATGTCAAGAAATGTTATCCTGTTACCTTTTCACGTATAACATATTATTTAATTGTGGACAGGTGGACCTATTCATGTGAAACAAGAAGAAGAACTCCTTATCCCAGATGAGGGTGAGAAACGTTTATCTTATTAACTACTGAGCCTGTAAGATCTAATTTTGTTTTCTTTTTTATCTTCATCTCTTTGACTTTTTCCTATTTTAACTTTGATAGAAGTAACTTATAAAGTTTACTTACCAAAATTTTCTATTATTCAAAAAAATAAATAAATAAAAATAATACATGTTTTTGGACCGTGTGTAGTATATAAAAGGAAGATGGTCTGGGTTTGATAAAAAAAAAAAAAACTGAAGTCGTAATTAACTATTTAATGTAAGCCAACATTTCGCCCCACATTGCAGGGCTTCATCAGGGCTAAAACCCCTAAAAATGCTTTCCGGCAGTGCTGGAGACCGATATATTAGTTATTGTTTTTTTTATATACTGTTTCTTCTTGATTTATTTACATGTTTTTTTTTTTCAATTAATATTACTTCTTTTAAAACGATGTTACCCCGAAATGCTGATAAAAAAATGTATGGAATAAAAATATTAATTGGAAGGAATTTTTATAAAAATACCTAATATAATAAAAAGAATAATCTTCTAACGTGAAAAACATTTAATATTTCCTTACAAAGTATTGCACTCCTAACCCATCATGGGGTGCAGTGATACAGATTTAATTATATACATTTATGCACCTTTGTACCTCTATGAAATTTTGTATATCTTTTTTTACAAAACATATTTCCACATAAATAAACATTTCCACCCCTAAAAATGCTTTCCGCCAGTGCTGGAGACCGATATATCAACCTTAATAAAGCTATGATGACTCTTTGATATTTTCATCATAGTTTTATATTGACTGTATATTACAAAGTATATAATTTGCAACAAAATCTTTTATATATTGCATAACAAATATAAAGAATAACTTCAAGGTACATGGTTAAGCGTCGGACGGATTATTTCTTCCAAAACAACATTTTTTTTTCATTGTTGTTGAAAAACTATTTTTTTAAAATACAAGATTAAATTAAATCATTTGTAATGTATTATAAATTTATTTTGAGATACGAGTTCTCTAGCAATGTGAATAGAAGAGCACTACAAAGTGTGGGCCGTTATATCAGCATTGGCACTTTTCATGAGTGCAGAAAAGGTTGATATATTGGTCTCCAGCACTGGCGGAAAGCATTTTTAGGGGTGGAAATGTATATTTATGTGGAAATATGTTTTGTAAAAAAAAGATATACAAAATTTCATAGAGGTACAAAGGTGCATAAATGTATATAATTAAATCGGTATCACTGCAGCCCATGATGGGTTAGAAGTGCAATACTTTGTAAGGAAATATTAAATGTTTTTCACTCTAGAAGATTATTCTTCTTATTATATTAGGTATTTTTTATAAAAATTCCTTCCAATTAATATTTTTATTCCATACATTTTTTTATCACCATTTCGGGGTAACATCGTTTTAAAAAAAAGTAATATTAATTGAAAAAAAAAACACGTAAATAAATCAAGAAGAAACAGTATATATAAAAACAATATCTTGAGCTATATAAAAAAAAAAAATGTAATAAGAATTATTTTATACGAAGGAAAAAGAAATGCAACCTTCTATTGAAATCAAACCACAAAAAATTAATGATGACTTGACTATGGAATCATATAATGAGAAGATGGAAGGGTTGAGGTCAGTGAAGAACGCAAACAAGTTCAAACTTTTTTATTAGTGCCAAAGTTTGGGCTAGAACTTCAAGTCTTCATCTGAGGTACGAACAAAAAACCTTTTTCCATAACTTTAATTTTAAATTATTATTATTAAATTAAAACATTCATATTTCTTTGTTTCTTTTGTCTTATATAACTTTATATTTTTTATTTCCTTAATCCTGTTATTTTACTTACATATTTAATTTCCTGTGTATACATTTTATTTCCCACTTCTTTCACTACTTTATTTTGAATAATTTTTATTTTTTATGTGTATTTACTAGATTTTAATATGCATTTTATTATTTCTATTATTTGTTCTTTCCTCTTACTTAATTTTAATATTATTCTTCTTATACAGCCATTATCTTCTTATAATACTTAAATTATTCATGTCTTTCAACACTATGTATCCATGATGTTAGTGATTTTCTTATCATTCTGTATGTCATTTTATTCATCGGTTGTTATCTTATATTTTGTTCTTAGCCCGGATGAAGGTTTAAAATTATAGCAGAAAGTTCGCACTAATTAATGTTTCTACTTATTTGTGCTCTTCACTGACCGCACCCACAACCATCTCATTGCACAAAAAATTGAGACTGATTTTTAGATGCTAACTTTAATTCAGAGTTTATAGAGAGTAAAGAAAGAAGAAAAACTTTTTATACAAAGAAAACCTTATGCAAACAACAAAACAAATACAACTTAATGGATTGACTTTAACTCAACTAACTTAATTTAACTTAACTTTAATATACAAAAAATAAAATAAAAAAAATTAGTTCAGACCCGATGGAGTCTTTTTATGTAATTCTCATATCTTTTATATTGGTCCTGTTGTCTCTTATACTCCTGCTAGAACTCAGGGTTGTCGGTTAAATCCTTTTAGCCACTGTCTCACCTTTCCCAGAAGTATCAAGATGACATCTGATGAACACTTGGAGTTCAGGACGAGCTGAAATATCATAGTACCAAGTACATGCACCTTTCCTTTTGCGCTCTCGGCTACGCACTACCCCTCTGTCCCCACTCCTTTCTCCTCTCCACTCTACACCGATATTCGCCAGTGTTTTCATCAATATATTACCCATGTAACAGGTTTTTAATATCAGATAGGTCATATTATAATTAAAATAGTCTGAGGGGGTTAAAATAAATGAAACGGCTTTTATTGGAGACTTCCTGATACTTTTTTTTTTTCAATAGAGAGAGAGAGAAAAAAAATACAATCTGGTTATATAAAAATATACCTTATACATCTAAAGAAAAAAAAAACAAGAAAAAATCTTGATA
>NW_027109484.1:288109-288665 GCF_000696795.3 Halyomorpha halys
ATATATATAAAACAATTAAAGAAAGAAAAAAAATGAATGTCTAATTACAAGTCTCCTCTTTTCTTTCGCACTTTTCTTCAAGCGAGAACTTAGGCTGTTGGCCCTGATGTGAGTAGTCTTAGGTCCACAACAAGTAATATTATTTCTATAGAAAATAAAAATGGAAAAATACGAGAGGTAACGGACATCCTTCTTGCACTGTTGATGCAAAGCTACTGACTCCCATATTAGAGACATAAACAAAGACGGGCGTAAACAATCAGAGTCCACCTGACCTGCTAATGCTGATGTTTCTCTGGCTTAATTTAACAAATAAAAATAGTTCTCATTCTTTTATTAAATTTACAATTCGAAAAATAAACATAGGATTTGTTTAATTTATAATCTTAATTTGATTAAATTAATAATTAATAAGAAGGATTTGTTTTTAATTTAATTAAATGAATATAACATAAAGATAACTTAGTGGCCTTAACAAGTAGTAATAAATTTGCATAAATATTGATAGTTAACTAAAGGAGAAAATAAATTTTTCATCTTTCCATGGTAGTTATGA
>NW_027109484.1:289658-294026 GCF_000696795.3 Halyomorpha halys
GTACCAATGTTTCCATTACCTAGATTAAACTGTACTACGCTTAAGAAAAATTGGCCTTCTAAATAAAGATTCTTTTTTTTGTTTCAGTTTCCACAATCTCTATCAAAGAAGAATCACAGGCTTATTCTGGTATACCAAATATTAAATTACATCAACATAGAAATTATCTATACATTAATTAAATTAAGGTTTTTAATATTATAAGGGCCTTATTAGAAAACTTGAATCAGATTTCTATGCAAAAAATGAACTTAATCAGTCAAATTCTTCCATTTTGTTGAATGGTCTCTTGCCATCTTTCTGGTAACTTTGTAATCCCTTGTTCATTTATTTTTTGGTCCTATTAAAGCCACCTTAAGTCAACAAAGTCTTTTTGAAGGAACAAAAAAAAAACATTTTCCATCAAAGCTCAAATAATTTTTTGCTTGTTGCTAAATATATATGAGGCCTCGTGTTGTCGTGGTGGAACAGGATTCCTTCGTGATTTAGCTATTCTGGTCTTTTCTTTTTGATTGCTTTCTCCAATTTTCTAAGTTTTTGGAAGCGGTACTGGCTTACTTAAATTGGAAAGATAATAGATAGTAGAAAGCGGTGGGAGAACCTATTGGCAATTTGAAAATAGCCAAAGTGGTAGAAAACGAGTTACTAATATTAAAATAAAGCTCACCACTGCTGGATAGAACACTCGCTCTGGACACCAAAATTAGCTACCTATACCCCAAGACAGAAGATTGGGTACAAGGTTCAGTAGAAACCCCAAGAGATTATCTGCCCTGTTTCAAGATCAAGGAAAGATTCAACTGGTCTAATGGGTGCAGAAGTCTATATAGAAGATTTAGACGTAGAACGAAGCTTCCCATTAGGCAGAAGTATTTGCCATTTTGTTGACGGCTACATGCCCTGAAGTCATTATTTGTGAAAGTGCAGGCATCGCCTGATTCAGATAGTCAGTCTGCCCTTCAAGCTCTTAAGTCACCTAAAAGTGCCTCTGCATTGGCGAGAGAGTGTAAGCAGGTATTAGAGTCACTGGCGAGTCAAAGAAGCTTAAATTAGTGTGGATCCCTGGACACAAGAGGATCACTTGTTATGAGAAAGCTGATCAGCTCACCAGAAGTGGGACCGAGTACACTTCAATTGGGCCAGAACCATTCCCAGGCATCTATAAAAAGCATCAGCGTAAAGAAATCCTTGATTGGACATGGAAGATAACAGGCAAGGAGCGGAAGAAATGCACAGGACGGAGATAGGCCAAGACACTAATAACTAAATTCTCCACTTCTAGAACTGAGCGGCTGCTAGGCCTAAATAGAAATGATCTCTGATTACTAATAGGAGTTCTTACAAGTTGTTGCAGACTTAAAAGACATCTTGAGATTTGCAGAAATTTATGATGAAACCTGTCGCTTATACATACAGACCTCGGAAACTGCTCTACATTACATAGTGGACTGTAACCAGTACACGTCACTAAGATGTAGGCTACTAGGCTCCGATGGAATCCTAGAATATGAGACTCTTTACATTGGGTGTATCTTTTAAATTTCATTAGAAAATCAAAAAGGTCTGATATAGAGGAATAATAATCATTATAAGAATTATTCCATTAGTCTATCTTGAAGTTGGCAAAAAGGAAAAATAGGCTCACTTCCCGGATATGTTCCCCCTCCATTATTACCAGTACCAGTAAGTCATAAACAGTAAACATCTGAGTTGATCGTTCAGTTGCTTGAATGCAGCTCAAATCACATCTTTGAAATCAACAGCGTGATCTTTTTCTTATCCCATTCAGCTTTCAATATGGTTTTTACTGGTTCATCATCCTTGGACCATGATCTAACATGGTTGCATATAATCCATTTTTCATTACCATAATTCAATTTAAAAAAAAGTCAATTGCATTATGTTTGAAATTGCATAAAAATTATTGATTGAATCATTCATGTTTGGTGAATTTCTTCAATTCATGCGGAACTCCAATATCAAGCTTACTTAACAAGTCCAAGATGTTTTATATGATTTTTCTTACTTCATCATCTTGGATGTGTTGTATAATATCTGGTTTTTCCCTTTTAATACACATGTTTATTACTTTTATGTATATTATTACTTTTATATTATTTATATATTTATTGATCCTTTTTATTATTATTGGTATCTTTTTAGAAGTATTACTTTTAGTCTTATGTATTTATTTATTTTATTTTTTATATGCCCTGTATTACAGTGCTTATATAATTGTTGTAATTTGGACATAATTGTGTATTATGGAAAAAGAGAGAAGGTTTTAAAATTAAAATAATGGAAAAATTAAACACCTATGTAGAACGATGAAAAGCTAAAAAAAAATAAAAATATATATAATAAGGAAAAAGATAATAAATAATAATCATATATAATTTTAGCACATAATTTAAAATTTTTATATTGTTCTATACTCTGACTATTTATATTAATAGGCTTTAAAAAAATTGTTCTTTACTAATGTTAAGTATGTTGTGTATGAGGTAATCCAATGAAGTTGCCAGCGCAACATTTTTAATAAAATGTTTTTCTCTCTTTAAATAATTGTTTGTGATATAGTTTAACAGTCTCTTGCACAGTTATATGATGATTTGATTCAATTATGGCTTTTACTTGGTTATGATTAACTTCAGAACATCGACCAGAATGTTGATCATCTTTCAGTGAAAAAAATTTTTAAAACAAATTTTGTTAAACAATACACACCATAAACTTCACTTATCTCTTTGTGACCCTCAACCATTTCCCTGTTTTTATGAAAATAAAGAATGAATATTTGTCAAAAATGCTTTTAGAAACTGACAGGTATAAACAAAATTAAACTTATATTTGTTTCCATAGCAACCTAAAGGTATTGACTACCAAATCTCAAAAGAGAAAAAAATTCAAAGATTGACAAAAGAAATATGAAACAAACATAACATTATATTCTGGTGCCAACCAAAATTATTTATTTCTAAAATAATATATTTTGTTGCATGATTGCTATTATTATTTTTCAGATGACTCAAATTCCGAATCAGATATCACAGTTGATGAGGAAGAAGACATATCTTCAGACACCAATACTCTCAGGAAAACACAAAGGCAGAAGAAGAAAAGTAAAGAACATATATAATTTTTTTGTGGTTTAGTATAGTGGTACTTATGCATGGTATGCATGATTTCTTCCAAAAATTGTATAATTGTAGATTATTAATAACTTAGTAGCAAATCACTTTGGTTTGTTTCGTTCATTCTTGTTTAATGGCGTAACAATTTGCTGGTCATCAACGCTGTTTGTTTCTTATTTGTTTTATTTTATTTTTTTCTATTAGATTTTATATTTGTGTTAGTTAATTTTGTGATATTAAAAATTTAAATACTAATTCTATTGTTTCATCATCGTTTCTAATGGTTATTAATATATCCGGATTTAATACAAAACTATTTAGGCATGAAGTATTCTTGAAATGTATGTCTAATTATCTTATTGTTATTACAATACTGACATTTCAGAGGGTATTTTTTTTTTTTTATGGTAAGGTAGGAGAGAGTCTCGTGTGACCTATTCTTAGTCTATTCTGTATGACTTCTTCTCTATAACATTTACGGCTGCAGGTACCCAAGACCTCCTCTTTTATAATTGTTAGTTTACTCCTTGGGCTTTCATTCTACATAGATTTCTATCTATCTTTAATTTCCTTTTCGAGATTTTTCAATTACTGTTGAATTTTATCAAAGTTTTGCCTGGCTTTCAGTTTTATTTTTATACAAATTTATATCTATATAAAAAAATTTTATATGTATAATCATTCATAAACATATTATCGATTTAATGTCCTAGACCTGTAAAAGATACTTCCAGTTGAGATCTGGGGAAAAGTTGTGAGTGTTGTCCCATTTCATATTCTGCAAAAGGTCTTATACGGCTCTGGCTGGTGACAGTAACACATCGGCTCCATGCCACTCATCTAAACAGGTTCTCTGCGCATGATCGTAGAGAAAATTGGCATGCGTGTGGATTAAAATGACGAGTGAATATCTCTAAAATCCTATGAAAATCGGACCAGCCATTACAGCGGTTATTAAAAGTGAAGGCAGCTGGATTTCATTGGGACCTGGTTGCTCTTATCAGCAGTTCTGCTCCCCACTCCTGCCAGCTGGAGATCAAGGTCAGGCTATCTATTCCTCTGTCATCCGAGGAACCCTACGTCTTTGTTTAGTGTGTTTTCTTTTTCAATAATTTAATGTATATTTATATTTATTTTTTTCTGGAAGCAAACATAATTGTTTAAACTGATATTGTCGAGTCATTCATAAATATATATATTTTTTTTCTTTATTTTTTATCTGGAAATTTTTTAT
>NW_027109484.1:294821-307269 GCF_000696795.3 Halyomorpha halys
AGAGGCTAATAACAATACACTGCAGGGAATAATTAGGAATGTGATTGTTCCTAAAAATGGAGAGGGTAAAAAATCTGAAATAAAGGAAGATATTGCAAAATGGACTGCTACTTTCAAAAGCCTACATGAGCAAAATACCATGAATACTGCAGATTTTGACTAGGCCATAGGCAAGTTCCTAATATTTCTAAAGACAATCAATGCAGGACTGCCAAGCTCCCACCACTCAGCACTCAGCCGTTAAATTTTACAAAATGAGGAAGAAATCTAATATGGCGGACTAAGGTGCTGGAGAAGTATCAAATCCACAGAGGGCCAATAAAGCAGATCGGAGTCATCGGCTAGAACAATATCAATACGAGGTTGCACAATACAACTATTACTATAAAAGGAAAAAAGTAGTGCAAAACATCATGAATGCTGATATTCCTAAGCAATGTCTCTTTAAAGTAGCTGAAATTGAGAGGCATTATAAGACCCTTTTTGAAAGCGAAAATCTCCGTAAGCGTGTGGAATATGAAGATGGCCTGATGGTGTTTAAATCCACACGATAAAGTTCTATATCATTAAGAGAATTACGAAGATAATGCTGAAGGTGCCCTATGTACCGGAACGACTTAGGGGGGTGCACGGTTTTGATATATAAAGACAAAGGAGATCCAAATAATATATCTTCCTGGAGGCCGGTCACGATATATTAGATCATGTGCCAAATTATTGAGAAGGTGCTCGACTATGAACTTAGGAAACAGGTCACCTTCCACAGTAATCATGGGGGTTTTATAAAGGGCCTGCAGGGAACACACGCCAACGCAAGAATTATTGATGAGATATTGAAGGATGTAAAAACTAAGAAAAATAATTGCGTGGTGTTATTTCTCGACATTGTAGGTCCTTTTGATGTTGGCCTTGATCATATTATGACCTCACTGGAGGAGAGCTGGAAGCAACGAGGCTCTCCCTTGAGAACAGAGATAGCATCCAAACAATGAAAGAAGGCGACACTATAAAATATTTTGGATGCACATTCTCTGGAGAGCTACATTTCAACAAAGATTCGGTGACAAAGTTAAATAAGAATCTGGATAAGCTCATCACCTCATGCTTGCTTAAGCCTGAGCAGAAGGTCAACATTTTTAACCAATATGTGTTCCAGGGTCTTACCCTCTCCAAATTGCTCCCCTTACAAAGCTACATCCTGAAATCTTAGATGGCATCGACATAACGATTCGCATAAGTGTTAAAGCCATTATAGGGCTCCCTGCAAACACTTTCATGGCAATGTACGCTCTGAGGAGGTACTGAGGTTTAGGCTTGATCCACTGCCAGTGGGAGGCTCCTCTATAACACTGGTCCATTGCTCAGCGGCTGTCAGATGTAGCGGCTACATGAAAATGCGTACGAGGAATGGGCCAATTGCAGGTGGGAGGGCATTGAATTACGCCATTTCAAAGAGATCCAGAGAGCAAATAAATTTATATATGATAAACAAATACTTATGGGCTCTGAATGGTCCCATGCCCTATGTGGAGTCCCAGGTGTCAGGGGACAGGATAGAGAAGTTGGGTCCCTCTGTCGCAAATGCAACAGAGAGTCTGAAACACCAGCACATGTGCTGGGGAAATGCCCCTACAACTCCCTCCTCATAACACGCTGACATCATAGAGTGAAGTACAAGTTAATGAAGCCCCTCAAAGAAAGAGATTTTGCCTGCTTCGATAAAGTCTACTATCGAAACGGATGGATCTACAAGATATACGGATAATAATAAGATTACTTTTCCTAAGAAGGAAAATTCAGCAGTCATTCTGGATCCCATGGTGAGATATGAAAATAATGACCTTGACCAGGCAAATAAAGTAGATATGGAAAAGAAGGAAATGTACGATAAATGCATCCCTTTCCTTAAGGAGCAGTTCTGTGAGGGCTTCAGAGAAGGAGACTTCAACGTAAGAGGCCTCTGGTTTGGAGCCCGTGGAACGATACCCAGCAAAACTAGGAGCTTCATGGAGAAACTCGGGGTCGATGTCCAGGATATGGCTAGGATAACAGAAAATATAATACTCAACTCCTTGTGAATCATCCACCACCATATGCATGGAAATTATTGAGTAATGGAGTCATCCAGAGGAAGGATGACATGCATACATTGCATATCTTGTTTGTTATTTTATTATTTTTTTTGTTACTGTATTATTTTTGTATATATTTTTAATATTTATTCTATATTTATTAAATATAACTATTAATTATAACATAGTTTGTTGATTTTTTAAATTTATATTTGTTACTTGAGTATCTTTCATATATTTTCTCATATCTCTATCACTATTTGATCCATTATTCTGTTAAAGGCATATTGGGTTGAAACCAAAATATGAAAGGGAAAAAGAAGAAAAGGAAAAGAAAAAAAAGAGAGAAAGGGGAAAGTATGGAAAAAGAGGGAAAAAAGTCATGAAAGAGAGAGAGAAAAAATCATGTTCTTGAGTTATATATTACTAATATTTATAGTTTATCGTAAGATTAAAAATATTCTCTGATTAGACTAAAATAAGTGTGCTGTGTGACTAGCAACCCAATGAAGTAGGGCTTTTTTAAAATAAGCTTTGTATTTTAATAAAGATTTTCCCCTGGCAACATTTTGTCCTGAAAAATACCAGAATGAATCTTAATCGGCAGATGAATGCTAGCTCAATATTTAAATGGAGCTCTGATTTTTTTTTTTTTCTGAATTAAAAGTAAAATCAGAACGGGGAAGCTCATTTGAATATTTGTCTCATAAAACCATGAAAAGTGGTGGTAATGAGTGTTACTATGTTTAGTGCTCCTCTAAAGAAAAAGTTATGGGTTAGGAAAGAGGGTTATATGATGGGAATAAAGTGTTGTATTATTTGTTTACCCTACTAACAGTATTGAATCAGGTCTTAAGGAGAAAGGATAGCAAGAAGTCAAAACGGTGAGTATTGTTATTGCCATTAAGGAATGTTACCTAAGTTTTGTTATTCTAATTTATGTTTGTTTGTATGTTTCAATTACCTTTTGAGGTAAGGTTTATATACCCATCGAAGAATAACTACTGTCAATTATGAAGTAATAAATAATTTTAATTTTTTAGTAAACTTTAATCGTTTTGTTATGATAGTGTGCTTTATTTGTACGGGAGAAGCCACATCATTGTCACTATAAAGCAACGCAAAATAGTATTTTGAAAAGACATATTATAAGCCGACAATCTGTGAAGAACCTTCATCATTATCTTCATTGTGATTATAAATCAGTGAATTCTGACACTATAAAAAAAAAACAAAAACATATAATAGCCTAACGTAAAGGCGAGAAGCCTCATCACTGTTCTCATTTTTATTAGAAATTAGTTCTAAAGACATAATGTTCTATCACACAGGCAAAAACCTTTATCAGTATCCTCAATTAAATATTTTGACAACAATTCAAAGTTGTTTAAATATGCTTTAAAATAATACTTCTTTTTTTTTATTACAAAATAAAAACAATTTTTAATTTTTTAGAAAAGATACATTATTTATAATTTTTTATGGTTTTATTTTTTATTTGTAGGTGAGAGGTCTCATCAATGATCTCAATGTCACTATAGAGCATTAAGATATGGTAACTTAAAAAACATATAATGGCCCATCATACAGCAGCAAAGTCTCATCAATGTCTTCATTGTGATTATAAAACAGGGAATATTGAGCATATAAAAAGACACACAATGTTCCGCCATACTAGTGAGAAGCCTCTCAATGTCCTCATTGTGATTATAAATCAGTGAATACTGAGCATTTAAAAAGACACAATGGCCCGCCATACTGGTGAGCAGCCTCACCAATGCTTTAATTGCGATTATAAATCAGTTACCTCTGACTGTTTAAAAAGACACATAATGGCCCGTCACAGTGGTAAAAAAAACCTCATCAATGCCCTCATTGTCACTATATGACACCTTTAAATCACAATTTGAAGAGACATATTACAAGCCATCAATCTGTGAAGAACCTTCATCATTGTCCTCATTGTAATTATAAATCAGTGAATACTGACACTGTAAAAAACATACAATGGCCTATCATAAAGGTGAGGAATCTCATCAGTGTCATTGTGATTACAAAGCAGTGAAAGTTAAGGCTTTAAAAAGACACATAATGGCCCATCACAGTGGTAAAAAAAAACCTCATCAATACCCACATTGTCATACAGCAATACAAAATTGTAATTTGAAAAGACATATTATGTGCCATCATAATGGGAAGATGCTTCATCATTGTTCTCATTGTGATTATAAATCAGTTAGTTCTACAGATTTAAAAAGACATATACTGCTTTGTGACATTGGTGAAATAAACAAATAATTAGCCATCATATGAGTAAGAAGCCCCTTCAATGTCCACATTGAAAATATATTTTTCATTAATGCTCTGATTATTATTATTTAAAACATTCTGAACTTATGAAAAGGGATCAGCCTTTATTTGACCTAAGTTGTATTACTTAGGACGATTCAGAAATAGTACATCAACTGGGAAAACATTTTTTTTTTCTCTTCTGGTGAATTATCAAATTAATTCTTTTCATAGATATTAATATTGTAAATGGTTCGATTGGTCATAATGGAATTTCTGCCTAAAAATGCAAGTGACATGCTTATTCTCCAAGTTAATACACTTTGAAGCAAGAAATTTGAGATGGCGCCTGGTTGAAAATAAATTACAACTTGGGTCACCTTTTTCTAGCTAAGTCAGGAGTTACATAAGGTGTTTTCCTCTCTCGACGGTTGTTCGATTCCACATCTAAGCTTTGAAAAGTACTAGATTTATCAGGGAGTTACTATTTTATTTTTACTGTTACGCAGGTTAGAAACTTCATCTGATGCTATCATATCATTGTGTTATGTTGTGTTACTAAATTTCCATTTTACAATAAAAGTTCTTGTTGGAATGAATTGTTTTAAATCATTTTTAATTAACACCTTTGAAGCCACAGCATTGAGATTTTTATACTTTAATATAATTTTTTTTTTTTCTTTCATGAGAATGGAAATGCCAAGATTGTTATTTATATTTGTTTTAGTTATTTATTTATTTTTATTAATTTTTTAGTTAAATGTTTTTCTTATTTATTATATTCAGTTTGCCATAAGGCTATAATTCATACATGGTACATGTTAAGATGCAAATACATTTTATATGATAGTGATGTGCTTTGAATTTCATTTTTCTTTTTTTACATATTTTTAGTAATAAACAGTAGGAAAATTTTTAAAAAAACTCTACAAAATAGAAAGAAAAAGTAATTTTGAAAAGCCAATAAAGTAAGCATAAATTATAAATGTTGAATAAATTAATAATTAATACACTTCATTAAAATATATATATACATTAAACAAGTTTGTGGAAAAATCATTTAAAGAATTCTAATGATATCTTAATTTCATGTAAATGTATATGCATTTAACACACTGGTGGGACGAGGGACTTTTCGCAAATGAAAATATACAAATCTCTTCCCCAAAGTAAACAAATAATTGCTGGTTCGGGTTTGAAATATACAGGGGACCTGAAAATAAAAATCCCCCAAAGAACCAAAATAGTACAATAAAATATACTTTCCAAATGATGTATAAATTTAATAATATTTGAAATATAAACAAATAAAATAAACTATAACCCATTATTACAAAAAATAATTAATAGTTTGTATATATATATATACACAAACTAAAATATTTTGTTTAATAAAAGAAAAGCATTTACTCTCTAGTGTATAATGAAAAACTAAAAAGGACTCGAGATTTGAAAGTCACGCACAGATGGTGGCAGAATAGAATGTTTTTGATATGTGCATATCAAACTAAAAATAAATGTTTCCAAAATCGCTTCCAAGAAGGCTGCTGTCATTCAAATGGTGAAGGTCTGGTGGAAAGTGGGTGGTTGAGGGTCACTCCTTAGACAGTACCCTAAAATGAATAAGCTGTTGGATGAAAGCACCAGATACCGATACTGGTCCTGAGTGCCTTGTAGTACTAGCAGAAGCCTAAAATGGTTGTGTCGGTGTGTTAAGGTAACCTAGTAAAACTCGAAGTAGAC
Source organism: Halyomorpha halys (assembly GCF_000696795.3). Classification (NCBI taxonomy): domain Eukaryota; kingdom Metazoa; phylum Arthropoda; class Insecta; order Hemiptera; family Pentatomidae; genus Halyomorpha; species Halyomorpha halys. The sequence continues at coordinate 300,926 of NW_027109484.1, forward strand.
TGACCTTTATTAGCCTGTGTCCAGTTCTTAATCCTACTGCACTTGATATTGTTTATGTATATAGATGCCATACATCAATAAATCTCTTAAATACCTGTGATTTATATAGAGATTTCTTAATAAATTTTAATACAAAATAACTTTATATAAATAACGCCCATGTTTCGTGCTTTATAATTCTGTTTCATTTATATTTATAATTCCGTTTCACTTCATTTTTCTCTTTAAATAATTTCGAGAAAAAAATTTTAAATAATTATTTCTTTTGGTATTTTTTATTATGTATAACAGATTTTCTGGTTTAAATCTTATTCAAAAGGCCATTCCTTTTTAAGAAAACTAAGACCATTTCCACGTTCTTCTGGTCATCATTCAGAGCATCCGATACAATAAACTTATAGTTAACAATAATAAAAAACCAATTGGAAAGTAAAGAATAAAAATATTAAATTAAAAAACAACCAAACTCTGGGCATTGACACACATGTATGTACATGTATACATTTGTGAGTTTTTATGGGGTATATAGAGTATGATTGTTTAAAGCAAGGGTATTAACACACTCTTTTCCTTTTAACCATATATTATTACCCTATCCTAATTTAACCATTGAGGAATGTTCACTCGAAACTGAATTGGTGGGATTACTGTCACTTAAATAATAATAATAGAAATAATTCAAATTCAATTAAATTTGTAAATGGAAGATGGTCTGGGTGCAGCCATAAATAACTCAATTAGAAAATAAACTATTTGTTGTGATCCAACGTTTTGCCCCACATTGCAGGGCTTCATCAAGGCTAAAAAATATACATCTAAATTTATGTAAAAGAGTAAGAGAAACACATAACTAGATAGGATTGGCAAGACGTTGGCTCACTATAAATAATTTATTTTCTATTCGAGTTATTTTGAAAGCACCCAAACCATCTTCCTCTTATTAATTATACATGGTCAATCAACGATCTTCCTATCAATTAAATTTGGTTTCAAATAGTACTTTTTTTTTTTTTAATTTTTATATAAAATCACTAAAATTTTATTTTTTTTTTTTACATTTATTATTTATAATTTTTGTTATGGTAGTATTTTTTATTTGTAGATGTCAAGGATTTGGGTAACATGGATTTGAAGAAATTAGGCAAATCTGATGTTCCATGTGTAATAGCTCAAAATGCAGGTGAGAAATCTCATCTTCATACTTATTGTGATTATAAATGAGTACTAAATGGCAATTAACTGTGATATATAATGCACTGTCATGCAGGTGAGAGGCCTCATCAATGCCCTTTTTGCCAGTACAAAGCAGTTCAAAATAGTAATTTGAAGAGACATATTATTTCCCGTCATACTGGGAAAAAGCCTCACCAATGCCCTCATTGCCATTATAAATCAGTTACGTCTGACCATTTAAAAAGACATATAATGTTTATTCACACAGGTGAGAAGCCTTATCAATGTCCTCTTTGTGATTATAAATCAGCTGATTCTACACATGTGAAAAGACATTTAATGCTACGACATACGGATGAGAAGCCTCATTAATGTTCTTGTTGTGAGTCATATTATTAAGGAAAATTAGAACTTACAAACAGAATGGTCCATCAAACAGATGAGACCTAATTTTTATTACCAAGGTTGATTCAGAAATAATACATCAACGGAGAGAACAGAATTTTTCCTTCTTACATATAATGGAATTGATTCTGTTCATGGATTTTAGTATTGTTTTATGATTCCATTGGTTGGAATGGAATTCTGCTTGGCAATGTAATTGAAGGGCACCTTCTGACAGTTGATCCAGCTTCAAGAAAGCAATATGAAAAGTATTTCTACTGGTTGAAAATAAGTGCAAACTTGGACCAATATTTGGTAGTTGAGTCAGGAGTCAGACGAAAAAACTTCTCTCTCACCATTGATTTTCAACCTGGTCATCTAAGCGGTTGTGAAAAGTTTTAAGGTTAATCTGGCTGTTACCATTTTTATTTTTACTGATACTAATACAGGTTTAAAACTTATTGTAATATCATTGTTTTACGTTATTATTAGAAAATGAATCTAAATTTGTATGTTACAATAAAGGACCTTGATGAAATGAGTTGGTCTTAAATCATTTAAATTAACCTCTTCTGTTAAACAGTACCTGAAAAAGTTCTTTTATATATTTATTGTATTATTGTGACTTCTATGCCACAAGATTTTCAAATATTTTAAGTGGCCCATCCAGCAGTCCATAGATTCAAAATCCTAGTATTTCTTCTTTAAACAATGTCTTTTCACTATTACTTTATCAACTTGTTCATTGAGAAATATAATCACACAAAATTGAAATAACAATTTACTGCTCACATGAGTAGTTTGAGCACTGTTTACCATTCTAAGTCAGATAAATTTGTTTTTAAATTATACTCCTTTTTTTAAAATCTTATTATGAAATAATTAACTTTTTTTAATTTTTAGGAAACATTTATTGTAGTATTTTTTACTTGTAGATGCTAAGGATTCATTCAATGAGATAGAGGATCAAAAAGTGGAATTGAACATGGATTCAAAGAAATTTGTAAAATCTGACCCTATATTTGTAACCACTCAAAATTCAGGTGAGAAGTCTTATCTTTGCCCTTACTGTGATTATGAATTAGTTCAAAATGGAAATTCACTTAGACATTTAATGTACTGTTCCGCAGGTAAGAGGCTTCATCAATGCCCTCACTGTCACTATAAAGCAGTACAAAAAAATAATTTAAAAAGACATATAATTTCACGTCACACTGGGAAGAAGCCTCACCAATGTCCTCATTGTGATTATAAATCAGTTACCTCTGACCATTTAAAAAGACACATAATGGCCCATCACACTGGTAAAAAACCTCATCAATGCCCATACTGTCAGTATGGAGCAGTACAAATTTGTAATTTGAAAAGACATATTATGTGTCATCACGATGGAAAGATGCCTCATCATTGTTCTCATTGTGATTATAAATCAGTTAGTTCTACAGATTTAAAAAGACATGTGATGCTTCGTCACACTGGTGAAAAGCCTTATCAATGTCCTCATTGTGATTATAAATCATCTGATTCTACACATGTGAAAAGACATATAATGCACAAACATATGGATGAGAACCCTTCTTAATGTTATGGTAGCGATTATGTTTCTTTGAATTCTGCACTTATGATGGGATATTCACCAGGTTGAGATCTCATTTGTACAGCCGAGGTTATTTCAGAAGAACAGATCAACTTATGGAGCTGATAATTATAATACAGGAAAATGACATAATTGAGCCAGTTAACATGAATCCTAGATCTTCCTGACTGTTGAATCGATGGGCATCTACTTAAACTTACAGCTAGCATATTGAGAAACAATGTGAGCTGGATTGAGGCGAATGGAAAGTTGGGAAAACTTGTAGCTAAGTCCTCTGCTGTTCTTCATCATCTAAGGAGGGGTGAAAAATGCCATATTTTATCAGCGAGGTACCGTTTTCATTTTTACTGTTTTTTTTTTCCTTTTGTTTTTTTAGCGACACTATCTACCAGGGACCAGCCGTTCTAACATTATTAGCAGAACCTAAGGGTATAATGGAGTGGTACAGACCGATACCGCTGGAACTGCTTCCCACTCTAGGAGACATCTTAAGGAAAATTAATAACACAGCCTGCTTGTTAGAGATGCCGCTAGTGACTCCATTAGAGAATCCACCATAATACCCAAGAGCAAAACAACCAGTACCATGACATACACATATAATCCAACTTCCAAGATGTCCACCAGAACCCTAACACTCTAGATTTGGAAAAAGTTCCTTAGGATCAATCCCTTCAATGAACTGGCGAGACACCCCACTCTAGGACCGGCCTACAAAATTAGTTGGGAAATACCATTTTTTAAGACTCTGTCTTCTAGGAGAGGAGTAATGTAGCAACACTGTATACCAGGGACCGGCTCTTCTAACATCGTTAGCACTTCCCGCAAGACAAAGAGCTTCAATTCATATCACAAGCACCACTTATGTTTTTCTTAGTCTAATATTATATTGATTTATTTCTTCAAATGTAAACAATTTTTTAAATATAAGCATGTAATTGAGCATTATAATTGTAAATATGTTGAACCAATAAATAAAGTTTGCTAAGGGGAATATACTGAATCACAAATAAATAAGTTCTTACAGGGGTGCCTCTCACCAGCCTTTGTAGAGTCAATAGAATCATTACCCCATCAATGGTCAGACGTTCAGTATATTCTCTAAGCTATTATTTTTTAGAAATGAATTTTCTTAATTCACTTTTGCTCCTTTCTGGTCACCTCTTTCCTCTACCTTATATCCTTTCGTAGGACCCGGCGGCTAGCTACCCTTTGGGCTTACTTACCTCCTTCGTATCTACAGGAATAGCACCCAGTAGAATAAAGGTACCTTCCTGCACAACCTGGCAGCTGGCTAGTCTCCAGGCTTGCATGCCTCCTTCATACCTACAGGAATAATACCTGGTAGGACTAGGTTACCATTCTTTGAGAAATTATGGCTGTCACCCGTTAGTCCCATCCTGTCTAATCACCTTAACTATAAATATATTGAACACGCATTGTCGAGGCTTTCTGGTCAAGCATACAAAATATATCTATTGGAGTCAGATAGAACACAACCATCTTGATACTGTCATGCAGGTATGTAATGTTATTATTAGATTACAATGGGAGTATAACTTTTTATGTTAAAAGTATATACAGAATGATTAGAAAATAAAAAAATAATATTATAGACACAGTGTTGAAAGATATGAATAGTTTAAGTATTATAAGAAGATAAAGACTGTATGAGAAGAGTAACATTAAAATTAAGTAAGGGAAAGAACAAATGATAAAATATGTATGTAAATATAGTTAGTATATAAGCAAAAAATGAAAATTATTAAAAATAAAGCAAGGAAAGAAGTAGGAAATAAAAAATATATAGGTAATTAAATGTGTAAGTAAAATTGCATGATTAAAGAAATAAAGTATTAAGTTAAAAACCCAAAAGGGTAAAATAAAGAAATATGATTATTTTAATTAATTTAATGAATATTTACTATTCATATTTAATATATGTTATATTTACTAATTACTTCTTTTGTCTTACTTAACTTTATATTTTATTTCTTTATTCTAATATTTTACTTACATATTTCATTAATTACATATATTTTCTTTCTCATTTATTCCCCTTAACTTTAATTTTAAATTATTATTATTAAATTAAAATATTCATATTTTTTTATTCCTTTGCACATATATTTACTAACTAGATTTTTGTATATATTTTATTATTTATTCTTTCCACTTACTTAATTTTGATTTTACTCTTCTCAAACAGACTTTATCTTCTTACAATACTTAACTATCCATGTCTTTAATCACTATTTATGTATTTATAATGTTAATTTTTGCTTTATACTTATTCTGTATATCCTTTTATTCTTTAATTGTTTCTTGTTTTTTGTTCTAGCCCTGATGATGTCTTGAAATTCTGGCTGAAACATTGGTACTAATAAATGAGTCTTTGCTTCTTAATTGGCCATAATAAAAATAATGATAAAATATTTTAGGCTCTGAATGGGTTATTCAAAAGTTCTTTTTATTGGGATGATAACACAAAACTGAATTCTTATCATAGATTTGTACTGGTTGAATTTAAAATACTGACTGTCTACAATCTCTCACTGGCTCTTGTTTATATGGTTAACATGTTGATTGCTTACAGATAACTGGTAGTTTGTGTTCTTGATTTGTATGTTCATTATAAGTTATCTTTTAGTTTCAATGGGTAGTTGTTACATGCCATATTTTACAACATATGCAAATTTCATCGCAGCTGCACAAATATGAAAAGTCAAAAAACCATTTAATTGTGGGAATCCTAGGTAACAACATTCACTCCAAGTTATTTCATAATGGGCAGTCAGTGTGTTATAATAATTGTGGAAAGCTCTAGAACTCAGGATTGGAGTGCCTTTATATTGTAATTTTTTTTAAAATGTTATATTTCATTATAAAATATTCCCAACTGTTTAAAAATAATTACATAAAATTATTCTATAACTTAATTAATAAAACTAAACACTAGATTATTTTGTTAATGATTTTCAGAGACTTTAAAAAATAACAAACAGACACTTCAAACTTCATTTAATATCTATGATAAAAATGTTTCATTATACTGATGACATGATAGCTGAGCATGTTTAGGCGAGGGTTCCAGAGTGCTTGGTTCTGAACAGAGTGAGTTTGGTTCCCACCTGGGTAAGTCAATATTTATATCTACATGGCTCTCAGAAATGGATCTTGATACACCACT
>NW_027109484.1:307639-308679 GCF_000696795.3 Halyomorpha halys
ATAATAATATGAATTTAAGTTAAAGGGTTTCATGTTTTTCCCATTTAATATTTTTGATTAATATTATAAAGTTATTTAATACTAAATATTAAGATATTATTATATTATAAGTAATTACACCAACTATTATAAAATACAAGGGTAAGTCAACTATTATCCACAATATAGTTATAAACTTTTATTGTTATCAAATAGGAAACTTACCAGTACATCTGTTTTCGACATAGTCCTCTTACTTGTCAATGCACTTGGTCCATTGTACATGCTTCATGATGCCCTCATAAAAGAAGGTTTTCGGTTGAGCTGCAAGCCAGGAATGCACCACTTCTTTCATTACTTTGTCCGAGGCAAATCGACGGCCCCTTAATGCCTCTTTGAGTGGACCACTCTCTGACTCTTTTAGTAGAGTTAGTAGGGGCAAGATTGAGATTACATGGAGGATGTGCCAGTTTCTGGAGTGTTTCAGCAGCTTCGGAGTAGTATGTGGACGGGCATTGTCGTCCAACTTCACTACACCTTTTGACAGCAGTTCTCGGCATTTGCTCCGAATTGCAGGCTTTAGCTTAGCATTAAGCATCTCACTGTAATGTACAATGTTTATTGTGCCCCTTTCCTCACAATGTTCCAGTACTGAACCTTTGAGTCCTAAAAAACCATAACCATCAGTTTTCTGACTATCAATTGTTTGGTCCACTCAAAGAGGTATTAAGAGGCCGTTGATTTACCTCGGACAAAGCAACGAAAGAAGTGGTGCATTCCTGGCTCACAGCTGAACCGAAAACCTTTTTTCATGAGGGCATCATGAAGCTTATACAACAATGGACCAAGTGTGTTGCAAAGCAAGGGGACTATGTAAGTTTCCGATTTGATTACAATAAAATTTTATAACTATATTGCAGATAATAATTGACTTAACCTCGTACTCTTGAGGTTTTAGAAGTTTTAAGGACCGGCCTACAAAATTAGTTGGGAAATACCATTTTTTAAGACTCTGTCTTCTAGGAGAGGAGTAATGTAGCAACACTGTATACCAGGGACCG
>NW_027109484.1:309329-313588 GCF_000696795.3 Halyomorpha halys
TATATTGCAGATAATAATTGACTTAACCTCGTACTCTTGAGGTTTTAGAAGTTTTAAGGTTTATAAAATATTGTACTCAAGAGCTCTTAGAATTATTAATATTAAGGTGGTTCAATTATTACTAATATCAAAAAATTCATATAAAATACTAAATCTTAGTATATAATTATTAGAGTTCTAAAAAGAGTATATGAACATACTTTAATCATTCAAGATTGAAGATATTATTTATTATCTAATAATACTTAATTCTGCCATATACCTTCTATTTCTTTCAATCGAATTTCTAGTGTTGTTTTTTTTACGCCTCTTTTTTATCTTGAAATTTTTACTTATAACTTTATAGGGAATATGCGTGATAGGTTCAAGTGAAGAGCTGATAATGATAGGAATCTTATAGTTTTATAGAATAACTATAAATAAAAAGAGCATCTATAATATGAAAATTTTATAAGAGCAGATAAAGGTGTTAAAACATACTTTTAGTAAGACAGTTCATAATGAGCGCTTATAAATACATTCATTGAACATCACATGCCAGAGCATAATGATCACTTTCTTTTCTTTTCTTTACATTAAACTGCTTAGACGAGCGGTTCCCAACAGGGATTCCACAAAATAATTTAGAAATGGGCAGTTAAACTTGTCATGAGTCGTTCAAAAAAGTTTTTATTATGATATGAGGAGAAGATAGTTGAGGGTGCGGGGACAGAGAAGAAAAAAAATAAATAAAAACTTATTTATTGGGGCCAAAATTTCAGACATTCATCATGGCTAAGAACAAAAAAAAAGATAACCATAATGAATAAGAAGAAACACAGAAGAATTAGAAGAAAAAACTAACATTATAGTTACAAAACAGTAGTGAAAGAAATGTGTAGTCTAAGTATTATAAGAAGATAATGGCTTTATGAGGAAAGCAATAATAGTAAAATTAAACAAAATGAAAGAACAATTAATAAAATATGTATGAAAATCTAGTTCGTAAATGTATGTATAAAATTAATAAAAAATAAAGTGAGAAATAAAACATAAATAATAAGTAATTAAATACGTAAATAAAATAATAGGGCTAGAGAAACAAAATATACTGATATAATCCAAAAAATAATTATGTAAAATTAAAGTGATGGAAAAATAAATGAGAAATAAAATATATGTAATTAATAAAATATGTAAGTAAAATACTAGAATGAAAGAAATAAAATAAAAAGTAATACAAGACAAAGGAGTAATTAGTAAATATGACAATAATAATATGAGGTGAACATAATTTAATAAAGTAGGTAAGGAAGAATAAATAAGAAAAGAGTAGAGACGGAGAAAGGACGAAAAAGAAAGAAGAGAAAAAAATAAAATATTATATTTTTGTGAATAATCTTTTCACTTTCTTGAGACTAGTTATTGTTGTTTAAATAAAATCAATTATATCCAAATAAAAAACTCAAAATATTCTTTATTTCCTCAAAAGTCCATTATCTCGGCCATCCTTAAGGACAATCTATCAACAGCTTTTATTATACATTGACTTTTAGCAATTAAAAATATAATTAATAAGTAACATACCATAGGGAATTATATTAATTTATTAACAAGCTATCCTTAGCTTAAGTCTAACTGTCTATCTTGTCACTATTTCATTAATATTAAACTTTTAATTATAATCAATTTAACTCTATTACACCTTGCTATCATAGCAATATTTATAACCTTCCTTACAATAAGGTCAAGCATATACTTTTATTTATTTTGGTTAAAATACTTATTTCTTTTATAATAAAAATTAATATCTAAGTTAATTTTAAATATTAACATCATTTTTACCTATATTTTTCATAAATTAATTCTGCCTAAAATCTGCATAGTGTTGAAGATGGTTGGGAGGTGCGGTCAAATTAAAACACAAATAAGTTGAAGTAACTTATTTAATGGTGCAAATGTTTCGGCCAGAATTTCCTGCCTTTATCAGGGCTAAGAACAGAACAAGATAACAACCAATGAACACAGAAAATAAAATATAAATAGAATGACATAAAGTAAATAATTTTACAGGTAATTGAATAAGTAGGTAAAATAAAATAGTTAAAAAAATGAAGTTATATAGTGCAAAGAAATACGAATATATTAGTTTATCAACAATTTATTAATTAAAATTATGGAAAGAAAAATAAAATTGAGAGAAAGAAAATATATTTAAAAAATGGAATTTGTAACAATAATAATAGATAAAGAGGCAAAATATATGTAAAGTTTAACAAAGGAAATGAATAGAAAAAAAAATTTGAAAACAACAATAATAATATATGGTGAGCATAACTAATAACGAGGGTAAGGAAAATTGTGAAAAGAAGGTGGGAGGGGGATAAAATAACGATAGGGGAAAAAAAGAGAATAAAACGAACCTGTTAGCTTGAAATCTTACCGCTAAGTGGCTTTAGTGCCGAGAATGGCCAAACTCTGAATTAAAAAATACGTTGCAGGGATGACTAAGTGTTTTTAAGAGGAAACGTTACAAGTGGGTAAAAAGTAGAAAATATTTAGAGGAGGAAAGCGTGTGAGAGGGTGACGACAAATGGTTTTAGAAAATGTTAAAAATATATATATGTACAAGGATGGCGAAGTACCAGAAGATGACAAATTGTCATGAGTATTTAACAACAGTTAAAAAGAGGAAACGTTATAAGAGGGTGACGACAAATGTGTTAGAAAAAGTTTAAGAAGTAAAATAATATGTTACAAAGTGGGTGGAAAAATAAAATAAATAAATTAAATTTAAAAAAAAAATAAAAATTACTTTTTTAATAAATTAACTATTTGCGAATATGTTAATGATAAGATGTGCTTGTCAGTTTTTAAATTGATGGAAGAAGATCCTAATTGGATATAGAGGCTTTCAGAGATGAGCCTTTTGTGATGGTTACGAACTGTAGCAAGTATAGACATTTTGTTGAAATGATTTAAAGAAAGAGATTGTTCCGAAAATTTGTTTTTTTTTTTTGTTTTTTTACTCCTATCTAGAAATTTATACTTTTAACTTTAAAGGGAACATGCATGATAAGTTCAAGTGAAGAGCTGATCATAATTTTTTAAAGACTGTATGATAAGAGTAATATTAGAATTAAATAAGGGGAAAGAACAAATAATAAAATATGTATGAAAATCTAATTGGCAAATATATGAACAAAATGAAAATTATTTAAAATAAGGTAATGAAAGAAGTGGAAAATTAAAAAAAAAGGTAATTAAATGTGTAAGTAAAATTGCATGATTAAAGAAATAAAATATAAAAAGCCTTTTTTAAAAAAAAAAAATGTAAAAAATCAATTAAAGTGGAACTTCTGGTCAGTCGATTTTATCAAAAAGTTGCTGTCACATCCCAAACATATACCCATCTTAAATATGTAATTCCAGTTTCATACCACTTTTCATTTTTTACCAAGGCTGGCCACATATACAGGCAGATCATTTTCCAAGACTTAGTTAAAAACTGGAATTTGAAATTTTTCACTGTCGTAATACTATATATTTCATCTATATTACAGGTAAGTGAAATTAAAAACAATAAATAAAAAAAAAAAGAATTAATATAGAGAAAGGTGGTGTATGCTTTTATTTAATTCTTCATTTATAGATAGCTGTAATATTCTAGTAATCACAAATAATGCTTAGTTTGACTTGTGGTTAGTGTGGTATACAAAAAATTCTATGAATTACGACAAACATTGGTTGAAATATTCATTTATTTTTTTCCCACAAAATTTTTACTCCAAATTATGAAGAAATATTAAAAGTACAAATCAGTTGTTGTTTCTATAAAAAAAAGTATCTATCCTGCTGTTTTGTTTCCAAATGATTTCTGGCATTTTTGTTGGATATTGTGAAGGAAAATAAGTTAAAATAATAGATAGATCCTAAACATTAAAAAAAAAAACAGTACGTCAACAACTTCTAAAAATTGATAGCTATTATTTCAATTGCACTTATCACAATATTAAACTACATATTTCATATATAATGCAAATTTTTGTTTGAGACAGATTGGTTTTGTAGCTATAAAAAATCCATATTATCTCAACAATTGTTTTTATTATTTTAACACTCCAAGGTTTTGGCCACCTTCAAGGATCTCTTAATACTTTCACAGCCAAAACCATAGGTTACCAACCTAATTGGAAGCCATATTGCCTTTGTTAAATTATTTATCATTAGTCATCAAACAGGTTACTCAGTGTAGTGTTGATAAAATAAGTAATTTAAAC
>NW_027109484.1:313743-320355 GCF_000696795.3 Halyomorpha halys
TACTGTAAACTAGTTAATGTGATACTAAATACTGTAAACTAGTTAATGTGATACTAAATACAATAAAATAGTTAATGTGTTAATGACTAATGATAAATAATTTGACAAAGGCAATATGGCCTGCAATTATGTTGATAACCGATGTTTTTGGCTGTGAAAGTATAATAAGATCCTTAAAAATGGCAGCAAACAAAATGTTGAGTGTTAAAATAATAGAAAAAAAATTGTTTAGACAATATAGATATTTTTTTATAACTACTAATCATTTCATTTTTATTAGGTATACACATTACTTACACCAGTAGGGTTATAGGTTACTAACAATCACTCACTTCAACAAGAAATATAACCAAGCCAAAAGTAAATACTTCAAGATTGGTAAGTAGTAACTTTGGAATTCCTGACCTACAACTTTAAGGTTTAAGATAACATGTTTCTAATAAAACAGGAAAGAACGAGCCCATGCTCCTTTTGTAAATTGCTGCCTAAAGAGAAATTACCAAACTTGCAAAATTTTGAACAAAAAATGTCATCAATATTCGGAAGCACGTACCTATGTTTGTATAGATTGATAAATGACAACAATATTTTCCTTATTTATGTATAACAAATACTTGGCCAATATAAAGAAATATTACTACTTTTGGTTATATTAATAACTTCAACAATATTTTGTCTTTATATTTTCCTTATTTATGTATAACAAATACTTGGCCAATATAAAGAAACATCATTATTTTTGGTTTTATTAATAACTTTAACTTACACACTAACCTTATTTATTGATACTCTAAAGTTTAAAATTTAAAGTATATAATTATTAAATGGCCCTCAACCTTGTTCAAGTTTTTAATTTTGGCCCTTGAGTTACAAAGCCTCAAGAGCCTTGAGGCTTTGTAAGGTGGACAACCCTGATCTACAGGGGTATGTACTGCCTGTGCAATGTTCTCATACTAGAAAGAGTATCCATTGTCTACTCTGTCTCTCTATCTCTCTGAGATTGTATGTAGTCTGATAATAATCAGTGAAACTAGGAAACAGTGTAGTCTTATTCCATTTTTTTTTTTTTTAAACCCTAAAACAAAATATATAACAAATTATTACAAATGGATACATAAACAGAATTGAAAGATATGAATAGTTTAAGTATTATAATAACAGTAATATTAAAATTAAGTAAGAGGAAAGAACAATTAATAAAATTCATAAGAATGTCTGATTAGTAATCTATTTGTACTTCTCTACATATAATCTAGTAAGCAACTATATGCATAATCATTTCATTCTATTACCGCTTGCGTAGTGTGGGGTTACAATTTGCAGAGTCTGGACCAGATATCTCGCTCTTGATATCCATCTTCCTTCTACTCCAGTCCATATCCCTCCTGAACCCCTCCTTAATACTCTTCTCTCAGGAAATGTGTGGTCTTCCTCTAGGCCTTTTCCCTTCCTAGCGAGTCTCATATGTCTTTCTGGCAGCTCTTTCCTGGTCCATCTGAAGGTGTCTGAACCATCTTAGATTCATCAAACCGGTTTGACTCCAAGGTTAGTCCGAATGGTACTTTTTCGTACTCTATCTCGTTGTGTCCTTTCTTCCACTTTGCAAAAGTACTGCATCTCCATGGATTGGATCTGGCTCTTGTGTTTTGAGGTGAGGGTCCACGATTCGGAAGAGTAAAAAAATAAAAGGGAGGAACGTCGATTTGTAGATCATTATTTTAGTTTTTCTCATCACCTCCCTTTTGCCAGGAAACCCCTTCAAAGTAAACTAAATATTCTTCCAGCTGCATTAATTCTATGAGGAACTTCCTTATCAATGTATGGATGAGCACCTAGATATTTGAAATTCTGGACCTGCTCTAGTCTTTCTCTGCTCGCTCTGATCACCCTCATTATTCTCCTGGGTTTCTTTTCTATCCTCATACATTTGGTCTTTTCCAGGTTAATTTTCATGTTTATTAAGGCCATTTCCTCATGCAGAACACTTATGTTGTATTGGAGGTCTCAGTCATTGGAAGCCAGCAAAACCAAGTCATCCGCAAAAGCCAACACAGAAAATGTTATGGGTTGTAAGTTCCTGTGTCCTAACTGAAACTGTCTCATTCTAAGTTTTGTTTTCTTTATTGCTTTATCGAGGACTACTATAAAGGGCAGCGGGCTCATGCAACAACCTTGACAAATACCTGATTTTGTCTCGAATTTCTGTGATATGTGGTTCCTTGTCCTAACCACATTCCTGGTTATATTATAAAGACTCATCACTGCCAACACTGTCCCTCGATCAATGCCTCTATCTGACAGTGCCTGCTCTATGTCTTCCTTTCTCACCCTGTCAAAAGCTTATTGAAGGTCCACAAAACAAATCGAAAGTTCTTTATTCTTTTCGACAGTCTTCTCTGTTAATAAGTATATGTACAAAATGAAAATTATTTAAAATAAAGTAATGGAAGAAGTGGGAAATAAAACATATATAAAGGTAATTAAATATATACATTTAATTTTCATTTTGTACATATATTTACTAACTAGATTTTCTTAAGAATTTTATTATTTATTCTTTCCTCTTACTTAATTTTAATATTAATCTTCTTATAATACTTAAACTTTTCATGTTTTTCAACACTATTTATGTATCCATAATGTTAGTTATTTTCTAATCATTCTGCATATACTTTTATTCATTGGTTGTTATCTTGTTTTTTTTCTTAGGCCTGAATGCTATGAAGGCTCGAAATTCTGGCCGAAAGGTTGCCACTGATAAATAACTTTTTACTTATTTGGGTTCTTCACCAACCACACCCCCAACCATCTTCTTCTCATTATATTAGATTTTATAAGATGATATTTTTAATTACTAAAAAAATAAAAGAAGGATCTAGGGTGGGGAATGCGCTAGCTCTCTTCCCTACAGGCAACCTCAATTTAGACACACTATACTTGGCTTTGTTAACAGACAACAAAGTAGTACCAAACAGCGTGAAATGCAAGCCTGGAAATCTATAATACAAACAGATGCTGTGATATATATATTGAGGTTAAACATGTTTTTATTGAGTTTACAATTGGCCATTATAGATTTCTGCAATTTTCCTAAAAATAACCCTATCTAATTAAGATTAGTTTGCTTCAATTTTTGTCCATTAAAAAAAAGTTTGAAATGTTACTGTCTTTTATTTTACCAATATTATATAGATTTAATTCCATGTACCATCTACTTGGGACCACCCATTGACCATTTCATATGGATTGATTCTTCCCTTTCCCCCCTATTAATTTAATATTTGTACTTTAGTAAATGGAAAGTAATTAAAAAACATTAAAAAAAAAAAAAAAAAAAAAAACCGAATCCAAACAATAGAATCATTTCATTTTTCATATTAAATATTATAACATCAATTTACAGGCCAGTGAGTATCTTTTATACATAAGTAATTTATTTATTTTTTTTAGAACTAGCATTCTGAATTGTTTTGTCATAGAGCTGAAAAGAGCCATAATCCATTTTTAAAAAATATTTTATTGATACATGTAGTAACACATTTTTTTTAAAATGTAATTTTATATTTTCACATGTCTCATATAAAAAAAAATTATTCTGAAAAAGAAAATAATTATTTTAAAATTTTAGCAATAAAATATCTTTATTAATATAAAGTATAACGTCTAATACCAATCTTTGGTCTAAAATTAAAATATAATTTTTATTAGAGCCATTTTGTAGCACATTATTAATTATTGAAAATAATTTATCTTCGTATTATATATATAAATAATTGACTACTAATTCAAATTATGAAGAAGATGGTCAGGGATGTGGTAACAAGAAAACAAAAAGTATACATATAAATAGTTGACCGTATAATTTAAAATATGAAGAAGATGGATTGGGTCGTCAGGCAATGAATAGTTGAAAACTATTTTGTTCTTTTTTTACCGCAATCCTGACCATCTTCGTATTTTAACAACTATTTATTTGCCGATATTTCGCCCCACTTTGCAGAGCTTCATCAGGACTGTTCATTTGAGATCTATTCAAAACAGTGGTAGAAACCCTTTTTCTTTTTTTACTAAAAAAAAAAAGCAACAAAATTGGCCCATACGTTCAAGAGATAATTGTGGCACAAACACAGATAGTAATTTTATTACCAATCAAATGGATTTAAAAAGTGTACTATAAAATTTTATTTCAACTTGGATTTATGCTATAAATATAAAGATAAGGTTATTATTCTTATGATAAGGCTTCAAATAAGTTTTGTAAAAATCATCAAAGCCCTTTTGGCACTAGTCTAACCAAAAACATGTTTTATGGCTATTAGGCACAGACTATCCAATTTAACAGAACACAGATATTGCGGCAGAAATCCGACGAAACAAGAAAAGAAGCAATAACATTGGCTCATTCATTCAAGATATAATTGTGGCATAAACAGATCACACTGCCCTCCATATGTAGGTGATAAGGAAAGTAACAAAAGGACAGCATTGGTACACCAAATAGGATAAGAGAAATTTGATTTTTACGACTTTAAATTTTTTTAATTTTAATGTTTTATAAGGATTCCTCCATAGAATGTGCTTAAATAGTTCTTTATTAATTTTCCTAAAAATGAAGAGAAATTATAAATTATGAAGAAGATTATCAAGGGTGCAATCACAAGAAAACAAAAAATAGTTAACAACTATTTATTTGCTGACGTTTCGCCTCACTTTGCAGAGCTTCATCAGGGTTGTTTCAGTTGAAGTCAATTCGAAACAGTACTAGAATTAAGAATTTCTAGAAGAAGAAGAACCACTGTTGAGAAGAAGAAATGTTTTACCATGTTAAATGTTATAAGTATAGGATTGTGAGCAGCCCTATTTAAAGTCATTTTAAATGCATAAGAACTCCTAGCGGATTTTCCGAGCAGCTTTTTTATTAACTTTCCTTCCAAAACTTCTTGTTATTGTTTACTTCTAAGTTTTGATTTAAATAATTTTTTACAACATGCTTAAAGTGGAAGTTGTGTGAAAGTTTGGCCAATGAGTGCCTTTTTTGATCTTTTAACTAGTGAGGAAGAGAATCAAGATGAGCTAATTCATAACTGTCATTACATTATGATAATTGTCATCTATTGCTTTATTGGTTATAGAAACATCCAAAACAATAATAACATAATCAAAACACAAACTATGAGTTAGTAACCAGCATAACAACAAGAAAAATGGTAAAGAGCTCAGCTGGTCTGTTGCATGACATCATTCCCCATTTAGCAGACCTATTAACAGACTCTCAACCATGTTATATGTTATATCATTTTAACATGATAAAAGAAGGAATTATTTCTCTATTTAACATAAGTTTTTCCATTTAACATGTTTAGCTAAAGATCATGAATATCCCTAGTATATGATCTTTTCACAGTTGCAGAATCAACTGACTTAGAAACATCATGAAGATACCGATGAGTGCTTCTAACCTGTATGTTATGTAATGCGATGGCAGATTAAGAATTTCTAGAAGAAGAAGAACCACTGTTTTGAATAGATCTCAACTGAAACAGTCCTGTAGAAGCTTGGCAAAGTGGGGCGAAACATTGGCAAATAAATAGTTGTTAAAACATGAAGATGGCCAGGGTTATGGTCAAAAAAGAACAAAATAGTTTTAAACAATTTATTGCCTGAATTAGGGATTCCGGAACACAAACCTCTGGAACAATCATTGACAGACTGGTATAGGTACTGGGATTTGCCGATGACTTGGACTTGGTGGCAAGATCCTTTCAGGCGCTGATGGATGCATTTCTGAGGCTGGTTGAAGCAGCAGAAGCAATGGGCATGATGATTAACCAGGCAAAAACTAAATACATGCGAGCTGGACACGGTATAGTGGCTGCTGTTGGCGGGGAGGTGAAGATGGGTCCATTTACGTTTCAATGTGTTGACCAGTTCACCTATTTAGGCTCAGTAGTCAGCAGCAATAACAGGATCACCCTGGAAATAAGCCAGAATCTTATGAAGGCTAACAGATGCAATTTTGGGCTCAGGAAGCACTTGAGAAGTCGGCCATTCCTCACTTATGGATTGGAAGCCTGGACCCTGACAAGTGCTGAAGAAAAGGAAATCTTGATCTTTGAAAGAAAAATTCTGCGCCGAATATTTCATTGTGTCAAGGTTGGCGAGAATTGGAGGAGGCGAACCAACAGGGAGGTCTATGAGCTGTTCGGTGAAGGAGATGTGATGCGGCACATAAGGCTGGGCTGGGCTGGCCACGTTGTCAGGATGTCAGTGGTAAAGATCACAAGGAGGTTGCTGGACGGTAGGCTGCATCGGACCAGAGAAAGAGGCAAACCAAGGTTGAGATGGGAGGATGCCATCATCTGGGATTCCAGAGAACTTCTGAGTATCCGCAACTGGAGAGCAGCGGCACAAGACCAAGCTACATGGCGAAGGCTCATTGAGGAGGCCAAGGTCCAAACTGGGCTGTAGCGCCACAGATAGATAGATAGATTGTCTGACGACCCTAACCATCTTCTTCGTATTTTAAATTATACGGTCAACTATTTATATATATATAGGGTGTTTTTTTGAGCCCGATAGAACTTGAAATTGTAAAAAATAACACAAAAAATT
>NW_027109484.1:321750-321996 GCF_000696795.3 Halyomorpha halys
TAATCAAAACACAAACTATGAGTTAGTAACCAGCATAACAACAAGAAAAATGGTAAAGAGCTCAGCTGGTCTGTTGCGTGACATCATTCCCCATTGAGCAGACCTATTAACAGACTCTCAACCATGTTATATCATTTTAACATGATAAAAGAAGGAATTATTTCTCTATTTAACATAAGTTTTTCCATTTAACATGTTTAGCTAAAGATCATAAATATCCCTAGTATATGATCTTTTCACAGTTGC
>NW_027109484.1:327172-330786 GCF_000696795.3 Halyomorpha halys
CACGTATTGATCTTTCGAATAAAAAAAAAATTTTGATTACAATTTAATTTTTTGTGTTATTTTTTACAATTTCAAGTTCTATCGGGCTTAAAAAAACACCCTATATATATATATATGTAGAGAAATAAACATACATCTATATAATGAACAGAAATTATCTTCAATAATTAATAATGTAATTAACAAACGGCTCTAATAAAAATTTTAATAATCAAATTGAGTAATAGATCATTTATAAAATCAGTAATATTATTTTCTTACTCTTTAGAAAGAGCAAAATAACCATGAAAAAATGTACACTTTTTATGCTATGTGCCAAAAATGCTAAATTTTGTTGACTTTAGTTTTTCCAAAAGAATATAGGACAGCCAATAACCTTCCCGGGAAAACCCTAGACATTTAGGAAAAAGCCTAATCACAATTGGATGAACTGTGAGGCAGTACATAAAGTAAAAACAAACAAATCTTGATTTTTATGTATTAAATTAGGAATAATTTAAATGTTTCAAAACAATTTTTTTTATCTTGAAACATTGCCTTTAGAATGATGTTTGTTTGACCTTTATAAGCCCTATAATTTATGTAATAGCAACAAGACCACAAATATTTATAATTAATTAAATTGGCCAATATAACAAAAAACAAAAATAAATAACATCATGGAAAACGAGAAATCAGTATACAAAATATAATAAAAAATTAAAAATGGTCAAGCAACCAATTTAATTTATTTCAAACCGCTCGGTATTGACTGGCCCAGGGAGGTAAGGTTCTTGTTTCTTATCCAGCTTCACAAATAAGTGTCACATTGAAAAAAATTAACTTTGTATAATATCGAATAACACACATGATTTGAAAAGGTTCATGAAATTTGAGGTTTTGGATGAAAATTTACTCCAAGATGTCTCTTGAACTCCTGCAAAGTGATTATCGAGGTATAAATTAAAAAGAATAATAAAAAAAAAAAAAAAATAGGGAGTGACAATAATAATCTAGTGAAGAGGATAATATTTTGGGAATGATAAAAACAAGATTTTAATAAAATTTGAATATATTTCTAATAATAAAAACATAACATGGTATTAAGTAAATAATAAATCAAATTACATATTAATATGAAATTTCTTTATTAAACAAAAATAATAAAAATACATTTTAAAAACAAAAATTTGTAAAGATGTTGGGGGTGAAACAAATTTTCATTTAGAGCATTATCACTATTCTATATTTGTTATACCACATTTCACATTCTAAAAGTCCATAATAAGAAAAACTTCAATAAGAAAAAAAAAAGTACAAGAATTTCTTTTGAGTTTCACAAATGAACATGTAAGACATCTCACCAGTATCGCAGTAAAGATATTCACGATGTTGTGTTAAATTTAAAATGTTTTACCATGTTAAATGTTATAAGTATAGGATTGTGAGCAGCCCTATTTAAAGTCATTTTAACTCCATAAGAGCTCCTAGCGGATTTTCTGAGCAGCTTATTTTATTAACTTTCCTTCCAAAACTTCTTGTTATTGTTTACTTCTAAGTTCTGATTTAAATAATTTATTACAACACGCCTAAAGTGGAAGTTGTGTGAAAGTTTGGCCAATGAGTGCCTTTTTTGATCTTTTAACTGGTGAGGAAGAGAATCAAGATGAGCTAAATGATAACTGTCATTACATTATGATAATTGTCATCTATTGCTTTATTGGTTATAGAAACATCCAAAACAGTACTAACATAATCAAAACACAAACTATGAGTTAGTAACCTAGCATAACAACAAGAAAAATGGTAACGAGCTCAGCTAGTCTGTTGCGTGACGTCATTCCCCATTTAGCAAACCTAGTAACAGAATCTCAACCATGTTATATCATTTTAACAAGATATAAGAAGGAATTATTTCTCTATTTAACATAAGTTTTTGCATTTAACATGTTTAGCTAAAGATCATGAATATCCCTAGTATATGATCTTTTCACAGTTGCAGAATCAACTGACTTAGAAACATCATGAAGATACCGATGAGTGCTTCTAACCTGTATGCCATGTAATGCGATGGCACTATATGTATTTGTAAAAAAGTAGATTTACAATGACACTGAAAAGAATCTTTCCTGTACGACCGCCCATAATACATATGTCTTTTTAAATTTGTAGAACTAACTAATTTATACTCAAAATTGAAGAGAATTGTTACCTGTGTTATTTACCATTTGGATTGAGTTGTTTTTATTCAACGTTCTATTTTTTTTTTTTTTTTTTACATTTTTTTGCTTCATCCTCATTCGAGAGATTTCTTGATTGGAATTTTCAAATTATTTCAAAACAATATTTACCTCATCTTTCAAGTAATTATCTCACCTATGACGGGCCATTATATGTTGTGTCATTTGGCGTTTGTCCACTGCTTTATATTCACAATGAGGACACTGATGAGGCTTCTCACCTGTATGGCGGCTCATAATATGATTTTTTAAATCTCTAGACCTAACTGACTTATAAGCACAATGAATACACTCATAAGGTTTCTCTACAGTGTGACGGGTCAATATATGTTGTGTCAATTGGCCTTTTTGTACTGCTTTATATTCACAATGAGGACACTGATGAGGCTTCTCACCTGTGTGACGGCTCATAATATGATTTCTTAAATCTTCAGACCTAACTGATCTGTAATCGCAATGAACACACTCATAAGGTTTTTCACCAGTGTGACGGGCCATTATGTGATTTTTTAATTTACCCTTTGATATTCCTCTATATTCACAATATGGACATCTAAAAGGCTTATCACCTGTATGGCGGCACACTACATGTGATTTTAAACGGCCAATTACTCCTGTTCTATAATGACAATAAGAGCATTTATAAGGCTTATCAACTATGAGATTGGTCATTACATGTTGTTTTAATTGACCTCTTTGTATTGTTTTATATTTCCTTGCTTCATCCACATACTGAGGAGTTTCATGATGGCTATTTTCAGATTTTTCCAAATGAATTTTAGCTTCATCTTTCAAATAATTTTCCAATGAGTGATGAACTACATGTCCTTTTATTTGGACTTTTTGTACTGCTCTATATTGACCATAAGGACAATGAAGAGGCTTTTCACCTGTATGACGGCTCATAATATGATTTTTTAAATCTCTAGACCTAACTGACTTATAAACACGATGAATACACTCATTAGGTTTCTCACCAGTGTGAAGGGACATTATATGTCGTTTTACTTGGTCTTTTTTTACTGCTTTATACTCACAATGAGGACACTGATGAGGCTTCTCACCTGTGTGACGGCTCATAATATGATTTCTTAAATCATTAGACCTAACTGACTTATAAGCGCAATGATTACACTCATAAGGTTTCTCACCAGTGTGATGGGCCATAATATGATTTTTTAATTTGCACTTTGATATTGCTCTATATTCACAATGATGACATTGAAAAGGCTTATCATGTGTATGATGGCATATAATATGTGTTTTTAAACAGCTAGTTTGTCCGGCTTTGTAACGACAATAAGGGCATTTATAAGGCTTATCAACTATGAGATTGGTCATAACATATTGTTTTAAATCACTTTTTGGTATTTTTACATAGTTTTTTAATTCATC
>NW_027109484.1:331121-333077 GCF_000696795.3 Halyomorpha halys
GAATATCCCTAGTATATGATCTTTTCACAGTTGCAGAATCAACTGACTTAGAAACATCATGAAGATACCGATGAGTGCTTCTAACCTGTATGCCATGTAATGCGATGGCACCATATGTATTTGTAAAAAAGAAGATTTACAATGACACTGAAAAGACTTCTTTCCTGTACAACCGCCCATAATACATATGTCTTTTTAAATTTGTAGAACTAACTAATTTATACTTAAAATTGAAGAGAATTGTTACCTGTGTTATTCGCCATTTGGATTGAGTTGTTTTTATTCGACTTTCTATATTTTTTTTTACATTTTCTTACTTCATCCTCGTTCTGAGAGATTTCTTGATTGGAATTTTCAAACAATGCTTACCTCATCTTTCAAGTAAATATCTGACCTATGACGGGCCAATATATGTCGTTTTATTTGGCCTTTTTTTACTGCTTTATATGCACAATGAGGACAATGATGAGGCTTCTCACCTGTGTGGCGGCTCATAATATGATTTCTTAAACATTCAAACCTAACTGATCTGTAATCGCAATGAACACACTCATAAGGTTTCTCACCAGTGTGACGGGCCATTATATGAATTTTTAATTTGCCCTTTGATATTGATTTATATTCACAGTAAGGACATCTAGAAGGCATATTACCTGTATGACGGCACGTTATATGTGATTTAAAATCGCCAATTTGTCCTGTTCTATAATGACAATAAGGGCATTTATAAGGCTTATCAACAATGAGATTGGTCATTACATGTTGTTTTAATTGACCTCTTTGTATTACTTTATATTTCCTTGCTTCATTCACATACTGAGGAGTTTCATGATGGCTATTTTCAGATTTTATCAAATGAATTTTAGCCTCATCTTTTAAATAATTTTCTAAGTGATGAACTACAACATGTCCTTTTATTTGGCCTTTTTGTACTGCTCTATATTGACAATAAGGACACTGATGAGGCTTTTCACCTGTATGACGGCTCATAATATGATTTTTTAAATCTCTAGATCTAACTGACTTATAAGCGCAATGAATACACTCATAAGGTTTCTCACCAGTGTGACGGGCCATTACATGATTTTTTAATTTGCCCTTTGCTATTGCTCTATATTCACAATGATGACATTGAAAAGGCTTATCATGTGTATGACGGCATCTTATATGTGTTTTTAAACAGCCCGTTTGTCCTGCTTTGCAATAGCAATCAGGGCATTTATGAGGCTTATCAACTATGAGATTGGTCGCAACACATTGTTTTAATTCACTTTTTGGTATTTTACATAGTTTTTTAATTCATCCACATAATGATAAACTTCATAGTGGGGATTTTCAAATGTCTCCAAATTAAAGTTGATCTCATCTTTTAAGTAATTTTCTGTCTCACTGAGAGAATTCTGGTCACCTATAAACAATAATACCATATTTATTGTTAAAAGTAATAAGATATAAATATCTCTTTAAAAATTGGAACACAATTTAAATCAATTAGAGAGCAGTATGAAAAAGGCAGAGAAAAAAGGACCAGTAGCCTCTGGTATGACACAGAGAGAAGCTAATGCCATCTCCTTAAGAGAGAGGTAAATGGAGATAGTAAGGGAGAACCTGTAACTCATAACAGGTGTTTATATAAATCTGAACTAATAGTTATCAACTTTAAAGGCTTCGTTGAAAGCAGTTTATTATTTTAAGAGGATGAGAGGTATTTAGAAGTAGGGGATCACTGGAGAACATTTTTTAAAATCACCTTTGAATCCAATACTTCAATTCAATACAAAAACCAATAAACAAAACATAAATGATCATCTTAAATACTTCCATTAGTCTTCAAAGAACTAACAGAACTCCCAGAGTAGAAAACATCAGAGCTTTTCACATGACATGAGGTATAGTCTAAGAACTAGTTCAGAATTTAATGATTTGGAGTTCTATCAGTGGGTAGATTCTCCACAT
>NW_027109484.1:334134-334550 GCF_000696795.3 Halyomorpha halys
AATGGTAACGAGCTCAGCTAGTCTGTTGCGTGACGTCATTCCCCATTTAGCAAACCTAGTAACAGAATCTCAACCATGTTATATCATTTTAACAAGATATAAGAAGGAATTATTTCTCTATTTAACATAAGTTTATGCATTTAACATGTTTAGCTAAAGATCATGAATATCCCTAGTATATGATCTTTTCACAGTTGCAGAATCAACTGACCTAGAAACATCATGAAGATACCGATGAGTGCTTCTAACCTGTATGCCATGTAATGCGATGGCACTATATGTATTTGTAAAAAAGTAGATTTACAATGACACTGAAAAGAATCTTTCCTGTACGACCGCCCATAATACATATGTCTTTTTAAATTTGTAGAACTAACTAATTTATACTCAAAATTGAAGAGAATTGTTACCTGTGT
>NW_027109484.1:334600-335598 GCF_000696795.3 Halyomorpha halys
TGTACGACCGCCCATAATACATATGTCTTTTTAAATTTGTAGAACTAACTAATTTATACTCAAAATTGAAGAGAATTGTTACCTGTGTTATTCGCCATTTGGATTGAGTTGTTTTTATTCAACGTTCTATATTTTTTTTTTACATTTTTTTGCTTCATGCTCATTCGAGAGATTTCTTGATTGGAATTTTCAAATTATTTCAAAACAATATTTACCTCATCTTTCAAGTAATTATCTCACCTATGATGGGCCATTATATGTCGTGTTATTTGGCCTTTTTGTACTGCTTTATATTCACAATGAGGACATTGATGAGGCTTCTCACCTGTATGGCGGCTCATAATATGATTTTTTAAATCTCTAGACCTAACTGACTTATAAGCACAATGAATACACTCATAAGGTTTCTCACCAGTGTGATGGGCCATTATATGTCGTTTTATTTGACCTTTTTTTACTGCTTTATATTCACAATGAGGACACTGATGAGGCTTCTCACCTGTGTGACGGCTCATAATATGATTTCTTAAATCTATAGACCTAACTGACTTATAAGTGCAATGAATACACTCAAAAGGTTTCTCACCAGTGTGATGGGCCATTATATGATTTTTCAATTTTCCCTTTTCTATTGCTCTATATTCACAATGATAACATTGAAAAGGCTTAACATGTGTATGATGGCACATTATATGTGTTTTTAAACAAATAGTTTTTCCTGCTTTGTAATGACAATAAGGGCATTTATAAGGCTTATCAACTATGAGATTGGTCGTAACACATTGTTTTAAATCACTTTTTGGTATTTTTACATAGTTTTTTAATTCATCTACATAATGATAAACTTCATATTGGGGATTTTCAAATGTCTCCAAATTAAAGTTGATCTCATCTTTTAAGTAATTTTCTGTCTCACTGAGAGAATTCTGGTCACCTACAAACAAATTAATAAACAATACTACCATATTTATTGTTAATAGTAATAAGATATAAATATT
>NW_027109484.1:335648-338330 GCF_000696795.3 Halyomorpha halys
CAACTATGAGATTGGTCGTAACATATTGTTTTAATTCACTTTTTGGTATTTTTACATAGTTTTTTAATTCATCCACATAATGATAAACTTCATATTGGGGATTTTCAAATGTCTCCAAATTAAAGTTGATCTCATCTTTTAAGTAATTTTCTGTCTTACTGAGAGAATTCTGCTCACCTACAAATAAATTAATAAACAATACTACCACATTTATTGTTAATAGTAATAAGATATTAATATTTCTTTAAATATTGGAACACAATTTAAATCAATTAGAGAGTAGTATGGAAGAGGCAGAGAAACCAGGACCAGTAGCCTCTGGTATGACACAGAGAGAAGCTAATGCCATCTCCTTAAGAGAGAGGAAAATGGAGATAGTAAGAGAGAACCTGTAACTCATAACAGGTGTTTATATAAATCTGAACTAATAGTTATCAACTTTAAAGGCTTCGTTGAAAGCAGGTTAATATTTTAAGAGTATGAGAGGTATTTAGAAGTAGGGGATCGCTGGAGAACATTTTTAATATCACCTTTGAATCCACTACTTCAGTTAAATGCGAAAACCATTAGCCAACAAAAAC
Organism: Halyomorpha halys; assembly: GCF_000696795.3. Lineage (NCBI taxonomy): Eukaryota > Metazoa > Arthropoda > Insecta > Hemiptera > Pentatomidae > Halyomorpha > Halyomorpha halys. The sequence continues at coordinate 336,230 of NW_027109484.1, forward strand.
AAATGATCATCTTAAATACTTCCATTAGTCTTCAAAGAACTAATAGAACTCCCTGAGAAGAAAACTCACATCAGAGCTTTTCACATGACCTGAGGTATAGTCTAAGAACTAGTTCAGAATTTAATTATTTGGAGTTCTATCAGTGGGTAGATTCTCCACATGTATGATAAAAACATGTGGAGAATCTGTAGAGTTGTTTTTATTCAACTTTCTATATTTTCTTTTACATTTTCTTGGTTCATCCTCATTCCGAGAGATTTCTTGATGGGAATTTTCAAATTATTTCAAAATAATGCTTACCTCATCTTTCAAATAATTATCTCACCTATGACGGGTCAATATATGTCGTTTTATTTGGCTTTTTTGTACTGCTTTATATTCACAATGAGAACACTGATGAGGCTTCTCACCTGTGTGACGGGTCAATATATGTCGTTTTATTTGGCTTTTTAGTACTGCTTTATATTCACAATGAGAACACTGATGAGGCTTCTCACCTGTGTGACGGGTCAATATATGTCGTTTTATTTGGCCTTTTTGTACTGCTTTATATTCACAATGAGGACACTGATGAGGCTTCTCACCTGTGTGACGGCTCATAATATGATTTCTTAAATCTTGAGACCTAACTGATCTGTAATCGCAATGAACACACTCATAAGGTTTTTCACCAGTGTGATGGGCCATTATGTGATTTTTTAATTTACCCTTTGCTATTGCTCTATATTCACAATATGGACATCTAAAAGGCTTATCACCTGTATGGCGGCACATTACATGTGATTTTAAACGGCCAATTACTCCTGTTCTATAATGACAATAAGAGCATTTATAAGGCTTATCAACTATGAGATTGGTCATTACATGTTGTTTTAATTGTCCTCTTTGTATTGCTTTATATTTGCTTGCTTCATCCACAAACTGAGGAGTTTCATGATGGCTATTTTCAGATTTTTCCAAATGAATTTTAGCCTCATCTTTCAAATAATTTTTTAAGTGATGAACTACAACATGTCGTTTTATTTGGCCTTTTTGTACTGCTTTATATTCACAATAAGGACACTGATGAGGCTTCTCACCTGTGTGACGGCTCAATATATGTCGTTTTATTTGGCCTTTTTGTACTGCTTTATATTCACAATAAGGACACTGATGAGGCTTCTCACCTGTGTGACGGCTCATAATGTGATTTCTTAAATCTGTAAACCTAACTGATCTGTAATCGCAATGAACACACACATAAGGTTTCTCACCAGTGTGATGGGCCATTATATGAGTTTTTAATTTGCCCTTTGATATTGCTTTATATTCACAATGATGACATTTGTATTGCTTATCATTTGTATGACGGCATATTATATGTGTTTTTAAACAGCTAGTTTGTCCGGCTTTGTAACGACAATAAGGGCATTTATAAGGCTTATCAACTGTGAGATTGGTCATTACATGTTGTTTTAATTGACCTCTTTGTATTGCTTTATATTTGCTTGCTTCATCCACATACTGAGGAGTTTCATGATGGCTATTTTCAGATTTTTCCAAAAATTTTAGCCTCATCTTTCAAATAATTTTTTAAGTGATGAACTACAACATGTTGTTTTAATTGACCTCTTTGTATTGCTTTATATTTGCTTGCTTCATCCACATACTGAGGAGTTTCATGATGGCTATTTTCAGATTTTTCCAAATGAATTTTAGCTTGATCTTTCAAATAATTTTCTATGTGATGAACTACATGTCCTTTTATTTGGCCTCTTTGTACTGCTCTATATTGACCATAAGGACACTGATGAGGCTTGTCACCAGTATGACGGCTCATAATATGATTTTTTAAATCTCTAGACCTAACTGACTTATAAACACGATAAACACACTCATTAGGTTTCTCACCGGTGTGAAGGGACATTATATGTCGTTTTACTTGATCTTTTGTTACTGCTTTATACTCACAATGAAGACGCTGATGAGGCTTCTCACGGGTGGACTCATCAACTATGAGATTGGTTGTAACACATTGTTTTAATTCACTTTTTGGTATTTTTACATAGTTTTTTAATTCATCTACATAATGATAAACTTCATATTGGGGATTTTCAAATGT
>NW_027109484.1:340232-341027 GCF_000696795.3 Halyomorpha halys
AAACATAATATTGTTGCATGATTTCTAGGCCAAGAAATAACCACAGAAAAATAAAGATGATTTTTACTAACACATTGACAATCAAGAACTACACAATAATTGCAAACCACTAAGGTTATAATTTCATACTTAATAAAAAAAATATGGTGCTTTCGTCTTTTTCTATGTTATTGCCTCCATAATTTAAATTCATTAATAAAAAAAAATAAAATAATCATATTTTAAATAAAATTAACAACAAAACGACAAATATTAACAATTAATGAAATTGACCTGTGGAACGAACAAAGCACAAAAATAAATTACTACCACTGAGAATCATTTGCAAATTATCTTAGGTCTTCTCCTGAATTCAATGTTCCTAACCCAGTAAATTATTTGATAGATTTTTACTGTCAATTTATGTTTAATTTTTTTTTTTTGTTGGAATAATTTCCACACACAGTCCACTGTGTAATATTAAACTAACCAGCATCCTAAAGTGAAGTAACACCTGGCCTTCAGTCGGGGGTGAATTTCATACAGCTTAACTTCAACATAATAAATGGGCGATTTTAAAATTTCGGCACAATATTGAATAACATATTATATGATTTGAAAATATTTAAAAATGTGAGTTTTTTGGATGGAGATTTACTCCTAGGTGTCTCTTAAGCTCTTGTGAAGTGAGTACTTAGGTAATAAATTAGTGAATATTGAGGTATAAATTTTTTAAAAAAATAGAGAGTAAGAATAGCAATCTAGTGAAGAGGATAATATTTTGGGAATGACAAAAACAAGATTTTGATAAAATTT
>NW_027109485.1:0-2488 GCF_000696795.3 Halyomorpha halys
AGTTTACGAACAATCCTCGTAAACTAATACTATATAATATAATAACATAGAAAACAAGAAAAATAAACAAAAATTATTTACAATTGTTGGTTAATAAATAATACTAGATTCGAGAGACAAGGATTTTTATTACTCATAAGCTCTTCTCATTACAGTTCACTCACACTAGGTACAAGCACACAAATATAGCGGGGGAAACAAAACTGGGTATATGAACATATGCCTTCTATATTTCTTAATAAATTTAGGATTACAATATTAACACCCTTCCATAATTCTAAATTTTGAAATACAATTAAAGTCAAACAACCAAAAGATCTAAAACATTAAACCAATATTTTCAACATTAACTTTATGCTTAAGACCACTCAATGGCTTAGTTAAGAAATCCGCAATGTTTAGATCAGAAGCAATATACTCTACACAAACATCATTATTTTTTATATGTTCTCTAATAAAATGATGCCTAACATCTATATGTTTAGATCGACCATTAATTATAGAGTTTTTAGACAATTCTAATGCACCAATGTTGTCACAAAAGCGTTTAGTAGGCCCACTCACTAAGATTGATTTCGGATATCAAATTCCTGATCCAAAGGAGCTTGATGAAATACTCATATACTCCGCCTCACAACTTGATAAGGCAACAGTTTTCTGCTTCTTGCTATTCCAAATAATTGCACCACCTTGGATTAAAAAACAATAGCTTGTGATTGAATATCTTTCATTGATTTTATTCCCCCAGTCAGCATCACAGTACACCTTCAAATTATCTCCTCCGTCTCTTGAAAAAGTCAATTTATAATCTACCGTACCTTTGATGTATATCAGTAATCGCTTCACAGCATTCCAATGCTCTTCTATAATTATTGTTGTACCTGCTGAGAAGATGAACAGCAAAGGTGATGTCCGGTCGGGAAACTTGAGCTACCTATTGCTTCTTAATAAGGAATGTTCCTACAATCATCTTCCTCTCCTTCCTCATTCTCAGTGAATTCTAGTCCAGGTTCTATGGGATTGCTTGTCGGCTTAGCTTTATCCATATTGAATTTTTTCAGAATTTGCTCTGCATATGATTTTTGGGAAATGCTGATTTTCCTGTTGACACGGTCTCGAATAATTTCCATTCCAAGACATCTCTTGATTGCTCCTTCAAGTCTTTCATCTCGAAATTCTCCTTTAATTTTTCTTTAATTAGGGAGGTCAAAACTTGATCATTATAGAATAATATAAAATGGTCAACATAGATTGCTATTATTAGACAATATTTATTATTCCTTATAATGTTAACGCAGGGATCTGCTTTCGACTGTAGAAAACCAATATGTATTAGTTTATCATGCAGTTTTTTGTTCCAACAACACCCACTCTGTTGAGTCCATAGATGGATTTTTTGAGCCTCCATACTTTCCCTTTTTCGGCCTCTTTAAGGAACTCAGATGGTGGTATTACATAAATTTCCTCCTCTAATTCGCCATGTAAGTATGCTGTTGTCACACCCATATGGTCTAGTTCAAGGTCTTCTTTTGCAGCATAGGAGAGTAAATATCTTATAGAAGAATACTTAACTACGGGTGAGAACGTTTCGTAGTAATCTCTCCCATAAACTTGACCGCTTTTAACAACCAGTCTAGCTTTGAAAATCCTCTGTTCTTCATCCTCTTTTATTTTAAGAACCCATTTTGATTTTAAGGGTTTGACGTCGGTTGGGAGGTCCACAACTTCGAAAGTGTTGTTTAGTTCCAGAGCGTCCTTCTCCCTTCTCATAGCAGCCACCCACATTTCCTTATAGGATCCGTCAATGTCCTCTTCATTTATTTCTTCCTTTGAGGCAAAGTATAATTCAAATCCTGGAAAGGTCTTGGTTTTACGGTGGCGTTTCTATCTCCAAGGAATAGTCACATCTTCCTCTTCTGTGGGTTCAATATTTTTATCAACATCCTCATTCTGATTTTCGAAACCATAAAATGGCTCTTCACTGTCCAGTTCTTCATTGTACGGTACTTCGTATTCCGGTTTTTCATTATCCAAATTATTTGATCGCTCAGAAAAAACAATAGGAATTTCACTGGGTGATTTTGAAATTTCATTCAGTTTCTCAAGTGAAGTTGCCTTCTCAATAAATTTTACATCCCAGGAAATAATAACTCGCTTCAGGTTTGAAGGATTGATAAGTCTGTATGCTTTACAGTCATCAGGATACCCAACAAAAATGCATTCTTCTGACTTGGTATCCATTTTTTTCCTATTTTCCTTAGGTAGAAATCTCATGGCTTTACATCCAAAGGTTTTGAGATCTGATAAATTAACTTTTCTTCCTGACCAAATTTCCTCCGGTAATTTATAATCGAGAGCTTTAGTAGGGCTTCGATTTTTAAGATAAGTGGCTGTACTCACTGCTTCTCCCCAATATCTTAAGGTGGATCCACATGTTGGCCGCTCGCCATGGATCGGAGGCTCGTACAAATGCTCGGCAAACAAAGTG
>NW_027109485.1:4983-5621 GCF_000696795.3 Halyomorpha halys
AGTGTTTTCTAGCTTTTCCCAGATTTCCTTAGCTGTCTTGCAACATTTTACAATAGGGTAAAGGGATTCATCAATTAATAAACAAATTTTGGCTCAATCCATCTTCTTACCTTCATCTTCTCCGGTGACATAACCCCACAAATACAACCCCAAAAGTCCTCGGCAGTCAAATACATCTCTGTCGTGAATTTCCAAGAGTTGTAATTTTCCCTTCCGAGTAATTTTATAACTCCAGGTGACCAACTAGGGCTGTTTTCCATGTTTTTCTTCGAATCCATAGCAAAAAAAATAACCAATAGCAGTTGTGTACACGTGCACTCGGCTCGATTTACACTACTTACTTCGATTACACACAACTCTAAAAAATACTAACTTTTATTGTCTCTCGAATGTCGTGGCCTGGGCCCATAACCAATGTTGGTTAATAAATAACACTAGATTCGAGAGACAAAGTTTTTTATTACTCATAAACTCTTCTCATTACAGTTCACTCACACTAGGTACAAGCATACAAATATAGCAGGGGAAACAAAACTGGGTACATGAACATATGCCTTCTATATTTCTTAATAAATTTAGGATTACAATATTAACAACAATAATAACAAATCCTATATGCATATCATTGAAAAAACTCA
>NW_027109486.1:0-1516 GCF_000696795.3 Halyomorpha halys
TTTGATTTGATTTTCGTTCATTGAAAATTTGATATGGAATTTTTTTTTGGGAGACTAGAGGATAATTTGGATTGGTTATAAATTTGATTTCACTACTGAACGAGACTTCATTCACTCTAACTACTGTTTTATTAATCTACAGATTATATTAAGTGGGCACATGTGACGTCACACGGGCACATGATTGATGACCCTTGACCTATGGACTCAATATTACGCATTTCCTTGTGCCGCGTTAGCCCGATATCATTGGTGTCATCGATGAGTAGCCCATCTTTTGTCAAAGGGCCAACAAATATTATTTTTCCATTAGCGGTAGGTGGTTCCAATGGAATGTGTAAATCATGAAGGTTGCGGTGGAAATACTTTTCCAAGAAGGTTTTTCCGGACCATTATCTGATGAGAGTATTTTTCCTAACAGCGCTTTCCTCCTGGCCACGGCATTTATTAAAACCAGACATTTATTGCTACTTCTTATTCCCAACCTCACATTTCCCCTCACTTCTACAAATTCGATGAATAAAATAAAAAGGTTTCTTTGAATTATTCTAGAGATTTCACCTTATTATCAATGTTGATTTCGGTGGAACTTACGAGGCACTGAATAAAACAGTTTGCTTTAAGAGATTAATCGGATTATTTATTTAGCTGGAGATAAAAATATTTCTGATTAAATTCTCGAAATATATTAATCTCATTAATTACAAATTATCAACAAGTGATAAAAAGAAAAAAGCATTCGATCTATAATCACATATTAAATCAACTCCAAGCTGGCGATTGATGTTACAGTTATTAATTTATTTTTTTTTTATTTATTTATTTATCGATATTTACAACTGTATAAAAAAATACAACAAGTAAATTTGATCATAATGACATAATGATATGATACAGGATGTAGAGAAACTACCCAGTAGTAGCACTCTAAAAATAGTGTACAATATAAGGTCACGAGGCCATCTTCTTTTCAGGCGCCTCGGAGGATTGCCAGGAATGGAAGAGGAAGCAAGGTTAGAAACTAGTGGGTTTGGCTGGTTATGGTGTTTATAATGGAAGGAATGATATCTGGTTCGGGTTAGATCGGTTACATAAGGAACATTTAGGTCTTTATGGATGGTTCATCAAAAATTTAAAAATGTTTTGCAGACTATTCTGTTCAGGTCATTAATTATAAGTCAAAATCACCTTAAATTTAAAGTTTTGAAAAAAAAAAATAGGATGATTTTGATAATTAATGACCTGAACAGAATAGCCTGCAAAATATTTTTAAATTTGTGACGTGAGGTGAGAATTTATATTTGAAGATTTCCTTGAGGATGGCTGATTTGGCCGAAACGTTGGACTATTAATATCATAAAGAGTGTTGAGACTAAACAAGGATAATTTTGTGAAAAATAATATTTAAAACAATATATGTTTATATAGTTGACCGTAAAAATTGATATATAAGAAGATGGTCAGGGTTGCGGTCAAAAGTGAAACAAAAATAGTTTACAACTATTTATTTTCCGAC
>NW_027109487.1:0-1315 GCF_000696795.3 Halyomorpha halys
TAGTCATAATAATATAGAAAACGGACCAAATTTGTAATTAAAAAAATTAGTAATTTGAAAAAAACAAAACAAGAATTTTAGTATGTTCTTTTTTTTTAAAAATATTTTCTTTATATATTTTTTTTAATACTGTGTCAATTATTAAAATGTTTCTTTCATATTCTCATTTAGCCCTTACGAAGCCCTTCAAAGTGGGCCGAAACGTTGATTAACATTAAATTTTATCTTCGTCCAATCTACTTCATACGGTCAACTATCTTCTTCCAATGTTAATGTTTTATGTCAACATCCTTCATCTCTATTTCGTATTACGAATATTAAACACTAATACTCTATTAATAAAAACAAAGAATATCCAAATAGTCTCAACCTTGTTTATTAAAACATATCACATATGTTCAACCTTTCGGCCATTATCATAGACAATTTTAATTTTAGTATCACAGCCTCACATTAAATTATAAAATTTTGCAGGTTGCTATACTCAAATCAATTAGAACAAGAGCAGGCAAGAAAATAAGGCAGTTATCTCACCCTAATTTTTTATTACTTTAATGAAAACAATGTATAATTACTAGTCAAAACTGATGAGTCTGCCAAGTAAAGGTAAGGGGAATAAAAAATGGTGGCTGTTTTAAAACGTTAAAAATAATTAATTTTTCATTCCGAGGTCTATATCTTAAAAACTACTAACAACACTAGAAAATCTAAAAGAACATTATTTAAAGAAGAATAAATTTACTGAAATATTATCCCTAAAGGAGATATTTACATCCAATAGTTCTCGAGATATAGCTTTTTAAAAAGCAACATTTCTTAAAATCAACTGAAAGATTAATAGTTAGTTAATTGATTTTGAGAAATATATACTTTAGGAACTATGTGACGTATAGATGTCTATTAGCACTCAAATTAAAGCTAAATAATTGTACTAGAAAGTAGTTTATGACTTTTACCTTCGTAGGAATAGTAGATTTGCTGATATAATATAATTATATTATTTGATTATTATTATTTATTAGATTTGCTAAATATAATATAATATATATGTATAATGTATAAATGTCTTTACAAAAAAATAACAAAATTCACCATCAGATATTATTAATAGATAAATCTGCTAAAACATGATAGGCCAGCAATGGAGTTCATTATAAGGAAGTATTGTTACTGTATCAACTGCTGTGCAAGGAGGTAATTTGGTCAGAATCACGTTCGACCACCAGATCGTTCCCCAATACCTACACTATGAGGCGGAGTAGACACCCGAGTGGGTTGACTAGCTACAATAACAGAATAAATAATTATTTGCCAC
>NW_027109487.1:3450-4159 GCF_000696795.3 Halyomorpha halys
CTATCATGTTTTAGCAGATTTATCTATTAATAATATCTGATGGTGAATTTTGTTATTTTTTTGTAAAGACATTTATACATTATACATATATATTAAATCATATTTAGGAAATATCAGCAAAACTACTATTCCTACGAAGGTAAAAGTCATAAACTACTTTCTAGTACAATTATTTAGCTTTAATTTGAGTGCTAATAGACATATACACGTCACATAGTTCCTGAAGTATATATTTCTCAAAATAAATTAACTAACTACTAATCTTGCAGTTGATTTTAAGAAATGTTGCTTTTTAAAAAGCTATATCTCGAGAACTATTGGATGTAAATAGCTCTTTTAGGGATAATATCTCTGCAAATTCATTCTTCTTTAAATAATGTTCTTTTAGATTTTCTAGTGTTGTTAGAAGTTTTTAAGATATAGACCTCCGAATGAAAAATTAATTATTTTTGACGTTTTAAAACAGCCGCCATTTATTATTCCCCTTACCTTTACTTGGCAGACTCATCAGTTTTGACTAGTAATTATACATAGTTTTCATTAAAGTAATCAAAAATTGGGGTGAGGTAACTAACTTTTAAGTTTGTAAAATGAGGCTGACTAAAAATAAAATTGTCTATGATGATGGCCGGATAGGCCGAAACGTCGAACATATGTGATATGTTTTAAGCTTAAGACTATTTGGATATTCTTTGTTTTTATTAATAGA
>NW_027109488.1:0-9901 GCF_000696795.3 Halyomorpha halys
ATGTAATATGATCATCCTGAAATGGTGCTATTTTAAATCCGGAGGTGAGGAGTCTCCTCTGAGGAATAAATATATTTTTAACTGCAGTTTTATTGTAAGGCTTTAAAATTTGCGATCACTAGAAGACAGGACCTGACTTAACAGTGATTCGAAAAATCCTTTATATTTTGGAGTCAGTTCGCAACAATATCAGTTAAAATTTAGTTTCATTAATTTTTCAATATGATTTCTGTATAATTAAAGTTATAAGAATTGGTGAATTTTATTTCTCCAATGTACTACAGCACAATGAGAGAGTTTTATAGAAGGAAATGGAATAATCCGGGCAGCAATGTTTACCAAACGGTGTTTGGGGCTCCATTACTTCATTAATTCTTTTTTCATTCATAGTTTACAAACATTTACCAAGTTTCTGTGCAATCTAGTTGTCTCTCATTGGTTAGGAGCCGGTTTTATAGTACGAATTAGAATCTCTCTGCCCTCATTTTGTATAAGGTATTATCAGCCGCTGTCTGTTACTTTCGTGTGTAATTGCATATGAAATAATTTCACAATTATAAAAGTAATTGCAATAGCTATCCTATACCTTCAATAGCTTTCATCATTCTCGGATGATCATTAGTATAAAATTATTTCCAAGTGAAAGGTTTTTAGTCCATCGAAGTATACTTTGAGCTTACAAAATTTTTTAATACAAATTAGTAACCAAAATCTTTTAAGATAATAATAGTTTCTATTTGGAATTAAATGGTCATACGATTTCATGCTATTCAATAGTTGACTATTATTACTTACGTTTTGGGAATATTTAATTTTTTTCCTTAGAAAAATATAATCTAAATAAAGCGGAAGGATTGTGTAATGTGACCATGGCAGACAAAAATAAACGTTACAAATCGCTTTTAAAATTCGTTTCACGAACATTTGATGCAAATGACCTGTGAACACACCGTTAGGCAGTTGAAAGATAGCGCTATTATGCTGTTAAAATATCGTAAATCTGTTAAAACAGATCATGTGATAAAGGCACATAATATTTTGTTTTGTTTTTTCTTCCTAACTATACAAGAAGGATTATACCATTATTTCGTATAAAGAGATATGTAGCCAAAAGGTAGTTTTGCAATTTGTTTCGAACAACTTGATGAATCGATGAATAGAAAGATAGGACACACACCTACAGGCGAACTTATCGATTAAACGAATGAATGAAAATCAATCTTTATTCTGGGACACTTGGTCTCCTAAGAATAACAATTATGAACAGTTTTACCAGCTTTTGTCTGGATACTTTAACTTACCCTACATGTTCACGGAAGTTTGATAGTCTAGGAGATGGTTATATAGTTCGTGTTTGAATGAGGTTAAGGAGACCATACCCCTTACTTTACGGATGGATAAGGAATTCAAAAATGAGATAGCTCGGACAGCAAAAGATTTTTCGTAGGAGGCAACTCATGCATACCTGATCAATAAGCAACCACGTGAGAAACGTGGGTGTTAATGACCTCAGGGTTTTACGCCCAAAAGCCCCAACCAACAACAACTAAGGTTATTAGGGATTGATATATAATTGTGCCATGGAGATATTGGCCCAGGATAGTAATGTGAGATGTGGGAACGGCCAGGAATACCGAAAATTAATCTTATAAAGCAGTTCATTAGCCATTTTATTCTCTACTAAATCTACTCTTACACTAGGTGGAACCTAATGTAACGTAGTCGAAATTTGGGAGAATAAGGGAGGATACTAAGAGGTAACGAGGACTTCGAGTAATTGAATCAAGGTATTGCAGGAACTGTTTAAGGATTGAGATGGTTTTTGGAGTTATTGTTGACCAATATTGTTGCAGCTAAGACATGCCTTCGGACTGCAAGACGCAGCACAGTGTGTAATTTTACAATTCTGAGAGACGATAAGTAAAAAAACGTACTGTTATCGCTTTTCTCAAAAACGGCTTCAATGATTTTAATTAAACTTGGTATTTCGACGTAAAATTGAATGGTCATCAATATCAGGCAGGCCATATCCTCAATTAAACAATTTTATTGGGCTTAAATGACGAATTTTCAAAACAAACAGGACTAAAGATTCTTTAGAGGAAGATGTTTTAAAAATTCGTCATTTAGCCCTGTAAAACTATTTCAGTAAGGATAAAGCCTGGCTTATATTTTAAGCTAAATAATTCATTGTTAGCAGTAATAAAGAATGGAAAATACAAAAACAATTCGATTAATAAATAAGACAGAAAAATGAAAAATTAAGAAATTTTCGAATATGGTAACCTAGACCACCCGTTTTCTACCGATTACATGTGCACGTATGCATATATTTTGGCAGGAAAGTTAATACTTATTGTTTCGACCTCAAAACCCCTAAAATACAAATTTTTATAGCAACAGAAAAATAAGAACAGATGGTTTTATTCAATTTTTCGCATTCCCTAGTCTTAGGCTTTTTCAAACATCAAAAAAATAGGAATTGAGACCAGCAATCAACTCTAAACCTAGGGGATAAAACCGTTTTAGATAAATAATAAATTTAACGGAAGAACTATGCATGCGCCCGCTTGTCCAACTCTTATTGGAACAGTTCAATAAAAGAACTATTATAACATTAATAAACATTAATAAAAAATGTGTTGTTCGTCATTTCCCACTACCTTCTATATTAAATACCATAGGTTCTAAAATCTTTGACTTTCCAGTGATACATAATCCGTTTATAGTACTATTATTTCAGAAAAAATATATTTTTTCTTAAGTTAATTATCAAATCCTTTCATAGTTTACATTTTCTGTTTGTTTTTGTTTAGTGGCCCAAAACTTCTTTGGTCATCAACGCAATTTATATTTTATTTAATTTTGCTTATATTCGTTTAATTTTATTTATTTTTTAATTTGAATATTTATTATTTTATTTATTTATTTTATTATTATTGTATTTTTCTTCTGTGATTTTAGAAACTGATAATTCTATTGTTTTATCATCGTCTGCGAGGGTTTTAGAAATATCTGAGTTTAATCCTAAGCTATTGAGGTGTGGTGTGAAATATGGGTATTGTTGGAAAATATGGCTTATTGTCAGATTATTGTTGCAATGCTGGCAGTTCGGAGGCGTTTCTTTTGAAATAAGATAGGAGTGGGTGAGCCTCGTGTGACCTATTCTCAGCCTGGTCAATACAACCTCCTCTCTACGGCATTTGCGACTGGAGGTACCCCAGGGCTTGACATCCTTTTTAATAATTTTTAATTTACTCATTGGGCTTTATTCAACAAACATTGCCATTTATCTTTGACTTCCTTTCCAAGAGGTTTGCTCATTTCTGATGGAGTTAAAATTATTTTACCCCGTCCCGGAAGCGCGAACACTTCTCTTGCAGCTTGGTCGGCAAGTTCATTCCCTGCGATTCCTACATGGCTTGAGACCCATATAAATATAACTGACATACCCATATTGTGTAAAGTATTTAAGTAAAAATGGATGCAGGAAGTTATCTGATATGATTATATGAACCTAATTATATGAACCTTTTAACGAGCTTAATGAGTCTGTAATTATTGTTATGTTGGTGTGGTTCAAAGACAAACAGAAGTGAAGTGCTGCTGCTATTGCATTTATTTCGGCAGGGAATATGTTGCATAGTTTGTGGAGTTTAATTTTGAACGTTGAGTTATTAGTTACAAAGGATGATGCTGCTGATTGGTCTGATTTTGATCCATATGTACAGATTATAAAATATTCGGGCATGTTTCGAATTAGACGAGAAAAGTGGGCTTTATATTCAACAGATTCGGTATTATTTTTCGTGTGTTTGAACAGGTATAGAATAGTTTTAGGACGTTGGAAGGTCCATGGTGGATGATTGTTTTCGGATTTGTCAATTGTTATCGTTTCGAGAAAAGCGATAGCCGAGGAGAGTCTTTCTGAAAACGGAAGTGTTGAATTTTGTTTTTATCGAAAAAGTATAGAGAATTTTGGATTAAAAATATATATTTATGTGACGGATGTTTTATCTGTAGATATAATTTTGAACCGTAGTTTATAGCTAATTTAGATCTTCTGAGCGAAAGTGGCGGTAGTCCAGATTCAGCGTATAAACTTAGAATGGGGCTTGTACGAAATGCTCCAGTCGCGATTCGGATTCCGGCGGTATGGACTGTATCCAGTTTAGCAAGCACTTGGGAACGAGCCGAGCCGTAAACGAATGAGCCGTAGTCCATTTTCGAGCGTATTAATACTTGATAAAGTTTAAGAAGGCTAGATCTATCGGCAACCCAGGAGGTACGGCTTAGTAAACGGATAATGTTTAGTTTTTTGTGCAGTTAGTTTTTAGTACAGAGATATGGCATTGCCAGGTTAGTCTTTTATCAAATGTTAGGCCTAAAAATCTATGGTAATCGGTGTATGGTAATAGGGAGTTTCCTAGAAATAGATCAGGTGTATTTCTTATCCTATTGAACTAGGGGCATTTTGTATTCTCTATGGAAAATTGAATATTGACAGTATATGACCAGTTTTTATCCTACTTATTGCGTCTTGCAGTTTAAGTTGAATATCTTGAATACCGCCTGATCGTTAAAGGATTAATAGTATTAGCTATTATGAAACAGGGCCCTGGACTCCCCTAGAACAAGCTTGAGTTTCAGCAATTGTATTGTGATTTTCTACAGCTAAGCTGGATTTGTAACTCTCTGTTCTTTTTGAATTCTCTGATAAATAATACATTTATTTGCCTGGACTGCTACTTCTTTTTTATCGTTATTTTTATTTTTTGTAATTTCTGCGAATGTTTTATTACATAGCGTGGGATTTTTTTCTTTATATATTTTTTATAAAGCTTACTTAGCTTCGTGAAGTGTTATTTTATTATTAATTTGTATGATTTTAATCTTTTTTTGTATTTCGAAAGCGCTGTAGGAGTGATACGGTGCAGTTTTTGCATTTTCCCGGTAAATTAAATCGCGTATTTTCACAATGTCTACCTTGACTGCATTGTACCATACCAGCTCCTTCCTACATTGTCCCGTAGGGTGATTAAATCCAAGGCAATTAAAACATCTTAATGGGTTTGGATAGTAGGGCTGTAGGGAGTAGGGCTGTACTCTAATAATTTCATACCCAATTTGTAAATTGTGGTAAGTTATTAAATAATTATGTATTAATATTTCATTTACGTTGTCTTTAATTACTGTAGTTAATTCATTTTTTATTTCCTCTATTTCCATATATTGAAAATCATAATATCGTATAACAAAACATATAACCCTTATATGGTTGAGAGTATTATGCGGTGTTATTTGAACTGGGAATTGTCCACCAAAGTCTGAGTAAGATAGTGGTTTTGCTGACTGTTGACTGTTGATTGTTTGTATTAATAAAGAGCCATCTCTAAATTTGTTCACTGTTTTAACATTTTCCACCAAATTACTTATGACTTTGTGAATAAAAAATGGAGATATTTTTTTCTCAAGTCCCCTTGATCCGTTCTTTTTGTTATTAAATACGTCAGCATATTTTCTGCTCTTTGGGGACTAATTTTGTCAGGGGGATGTTTAATTCTTCCACGGATTTTAGTCCCTGGGTTAGACAGGTCGTGGGGGAACGGAGGATCCCCCATGTGTTGCTTATGTTATAAAATAAACTAAATGAACATATAAATAAAAAATAAAAATAATATTTGAAAGTAATGTTACGTAAGTACTTCAGTTAGCTAATTATGTATATATACTAATTTAGATTAATTAAATGGTAATTCTAGTTATTAATAGTAATACATGAATCAAGTATATAAAGAAAATAGAAATTATAAAAGTAAATAGATAAGATGGCCTAGCTGTTGAGACAGCCGTTCTGAGCCGAAATGTGGCAAACAATAAGTCTATTGTTTCTCGTCAAAGGGATACCGCGATCCTCACTGTACGCTGTCTAAGAGAGAACTGATATCTATTTTTCACTACGAATAAAGATGTTAAATGGTTAATTATTTCAAATAAACATCATGAAAGGTAAATATACGTCATTTAATTCTTTCAGACCATTGAAATGACGATAAAACCTAGCGGATATTAAATATCATTTAATTGTTAATTGACATAATGAGTTAAATTCAAATTATTGTCAAATTCATTCAAAATGAAATCTTGAGATGTTATTATAAAGACCATATTATTATTTTAAAATCGTTAGAACCATTTTTGAGCAATAAATTAGCACTTCCAAGTCATATATCCACTTGAAATATGTTATTTCAATTTGGAACGACTTTTGTTTTCGAGCCAGACTGTTCGCACAGAGACCATTAAATTTGGTAATTTTGTACGATGGCAATACTTACCCTTACAATAAGTGAAAATAGAAAGAAAAAAATATTTTTCCAACGGTTTTACAAAGTTAATAATAAGTTCAGCTAATGTTTTATAGTCTGATGTGTTTTTTTAACTTTTTAAGAAAAGTTAAAGTAAAAGATTTTTAAAATGTTGTTCTGCTGGTTTCTAACATGTAATACTGAAATGTTTAAATACATTTAAGATTCTAACTTGATATTAGAATTAATTTTTGCTAGTTAACAAATGAAATTATTAAAAATTGATTCATACCAAATGAATTTACGCATATGTTTCATTGAATTAAAAAAAAAACACCTGGAATTAAAAGTCATTAGAAAAAACATTTCGGTTTTTTTTTTTTTTTAGATATGACCGTACTGTATAAAGAAAGATCATATAGTACTTGTAAATAAATATAGAGTGAATGGAAAGGGTCAATCTCCAATTATTTATTATTATTATCATTACTATTATTTTTATACATTTATATTTATTTTATCATTTTCTCATTATATTAATTTGTTTATGATTCTTTTGTTTTATTGTTATTGTTTGTTATTCTGATCCTATAATCATCTCGCGAAGGCCCCTCCACATTTAGATAATAAATCAGAGTCCCTGTTGAACAACCATCTCAATCCCAGAAATATAAATAACCTTAGATCTTTTTATATCTACGGTAGAAAAGGGTAATTTTTTCGTTGAATCGTTATGTAACAAATAATATTAATTAATTTTGGGTATGTATTTCTGATTTTTAGAAAAATTTGAGAAAATTAATTTTAAAAAACCTTATAAAACGTATAAATAAACTGTCTAACTTATTCTTTACGAATTTAAGTTACCTCAAGCTCAATCCCCTGTAATGATTGTAAATTTGGTCGTTCATTCGGAAATGGTATTTTTTTCGACTAACTGCAGCTTAAATTAATGAAACGTTGATAAAATATCATATACTTGTTGAAAAAATTATCTAGTGCGTAGCGCGCTTCACACGTCCATACTTCCAGTTGAAATTAATTTGACTTAGCCTTAGAACAGATGTTTCTACATTAGTCATTGTTGCAATATTTTCAGGTACTGATTTTCCAATTGAACCTAAGTTTACAGCTCCATTAACTCCAATTTCAACAGTTTTCGAAAAACTACTTTTAATATTATTTTACGTAGCAAAATTTAAAACATTTTCTTTGCAAACATATACCAGAACTATAAAAATATACCTGTTTAATAAAATCAACACCCTTCATAGTTAAATGCTAAATTGTTATGGAATCAATTTTGAAAATACTAAGAATGAATTTATGGAGCTATCCTGTCAAATGAAAGACTTATGTATGGTTTAAGTGTAATTATAAAAATAAATATGGTGACGATATCATTCATCAGACAGAACCTGTTGCGCATGCGTCCGTACAAACTCCAATTAGAACAGATGTTTTCTTCATCTCCTATGACATTCTTTGTAAAATATTTTTAAACTTTCCATCGATATATTATACTTTTATTTTTCTTATCTTATTTCTAAAACTGTGTTTTCAACTCTTAAAAAATATTTTCCTTCGATCTCCTTAAGTTAATTAACAATTCCTTTCATATTTTATAATAATTCATTTTTAATTACTAATGCCCAATTATTACAGACGATCAAAGATAAAGGTACTTCGGAGTTTGTTTTTTTTAAAACCACACCTAAGCCCTGTCTCACTATGTTAATGAAGATAAGGCCTATTTTATTGTAATTCTATATTACATATGATACGGTTACTATACGGTAATAACGAAATCTAATAGTACACTTATATTCCAAGTTAAATTAAAATCGTCTTAAAGAAAATGTGGAAAGTCAAATTTATCGGATTTCTATTTTATCGGAAAATGTTATATTTTAATTATATATGCGCTTTTAGTATATAATTAGAGTTTCGTACGACTTTTTGTCTTTCACACACACGCCCGCAATTTGCGAGAGTTGATTATTTGAACTAGGAAAATTATTTTAATTTTACGTATTTCCGTCTATAACTATAGTTCGAAATTTTCACAATCGCCCCTTAACATTCATTTCATATATAGGTAGTAAGATTTTAAAAAAATACAATAAAGTTCGCTAGCTTAACTAAAAATTCTTAACTGAACCTTATCCAAATTACATATAGTTATTCCAAATAGTTACTTACTGATAATTATTGGTCGACTTAACAAGTAGAATCACTATAACAATAAAGAAATATAGTCAAATATTTGTTTGTTTCTATCATTTGTTTTTTCAATATCACTTATTCGAAAACGATGATTCCAAGTTTTTTAAAAATAATTTTTTTTTTACTCATTAAATGTACTCGATAAATTCATCCATGTTTAAATAGGATATTTATTTACAGGTATCATTCTAAAAATGTTCGATAGCTATGAGTAGTAATTGTCGAAGACTACAATAAATAAAATTATATCAGAACAAAAATATTATTTTTTTCTATTAAGATTTCTCAAGAACATAACTTATATATATATAGAGAGAGAGAGAGCGAAAAAAATAATATTTTTGTTCTGATATAATTGTAGTCTTCGACAATTACTTATAGCGCGATAATTATATAGCGCGACTCAAATATACCTGACCTGTTTCATCATTATCACCATATGTAATTTTTCAATTCAGTTTTTATATAATAGAACATGTGAAAAAATTAACACTTAAAATAACGAATATGTATAAACATAAGAGATAAGAAGGGATCTTGTTTGGAATCATTACAAAAACGCATAATAAATCAGAGGAAAAAATAAACGTCAAAACCATCTGAGTTTGCGAAAGGAAAAAAATCTAATTTTTTAAAATTATTACTACTAAAATTAAATTTATTATAAGTTACTAAAAAGGATTCATTCATTTTTGTTTATATTTTAAATACTTAGAAATGTCTCGTTTCAATTATTTTAACTAACTTTGCTAATATTCAAACTAAATTTGACTTTAAATTTTACCAAATAATATTATTAGTTTTTAAGAGAAATGAATCAATATTTAATTATTACATATGCTTGAATAATCAATAAACAACTGTATTAGATTAATTTTATTAATCATATCTAATTCAAACATAAATCTGTCCGGTAGTAATATTACATACAACGAATTCTAAATACATATTTATTAATTTGTAATCATAAATAACTATTAAGTAATAATAAATATTAAGTTTAATTTGATACGTAAAAGAGAAATTGATGTTTAATTTTTTCTAGGTAATATAGAAATTTATGTTTAATTTAATACATTTGAAGGGTTTCTAGCAAAAACTAACTAATCAAAAATTAAAAAGACTAGTAGACAGGGGTCATAATGACACAAGCGATCCATTCAAAAACACCATTGATACAACTGTATACGCAAGCATAAGGAAAACCGTGATTCGGGAAGAAAGAAAACACAATTCTTTGAAGTAGAGAGAATATGGGGGAGCTGGGGCGCTTCCGTGAGGAGCCAATCAGAAGCCAGCATTTTGATGACGTCACACATGGCGGGAGATTTGAAATCAAATATTCGGCTCGACCCGCACTTAACCAC
>NW_027109488.1:11439-11659 GCF_000696795.3 Halyomorpha halys
AAATTTTTATTATGAGGATCTCGCGATCCTCTTCTATTCGTTCACCACCATATTGACCACGTGACTTATGGAATTGGCAGAGGATGAGTGTACCCGGGCGCCATTTTCTTTTTTGATCGTCACCATGACCACGTGACTTACAGATTTAGCAGATGATGAGTGTACCCGGCCGCCATTTTCTTTTTTGATCGTCATCATTTTATTATGAGGATCTCGCGAT
>NW_027109488.1:15024-15635 GCF_000696795.3 Halyomorpha halys
CTTTTCGTTCACCGCCATATTGGCAGGGGCTGAGTGTGCCCAGCCGCCATTTTGTTTTTTAATCGCCGCCATTTATATTATGAGGGTCTCGCGATCTTTTTCTTTTCTATCAGCGCCATATTGTAAAGCTGAGTGTACCCGGCCACCATTTTCTTTTTTGATCGCCGCCATTGCATTATGAGGATCTCGCGTTACCCCCACCACTTATTGATGGATCAGGTACCCACTTTGATACTACAACCAGTGGTTGAGTATGCCCGTCCGCCATTTTGTTTTTGTACTGTTTGAGAGGTTTACTGGTTTTGAATGAGGCTGAGTCTATTACTATGGGTCTCGCGACCTGTTTCTTTTCTTTCACCGCCATATTGGCCACGTGACTTATGGTATTGGCAGAGGATGAGTCTACCCGGACGTCATTTTGTTTTTATGTCGTCGCCATTTTTATTATGAGGGTCTCGCGACCTGTTTCTTTTCTTTCAGCGCCATATTGGCCACGTGACTTATGGAATTGGCAGAGGTTGAGTCTACCCGGACGCCATTTTGTTTTTATGTCGTCACCATTTTTATTATGAGGGTCTCGCGGCCTTTTTCTTTTCGCGCAGCCATATTGA
>NW_027109489.1:0-780 GCF_000696795.3 Halyomorpha halys
CTTTTCAGACGCCTAGGAGGATTATTAGGTAATGAAGGAGAAGCCAGGTTAGAAACAAGTGGATTTGGGTGGTTGAGAATTTTATTATGGAAGGAGCGGTATCTGGTTCTGGCCAAATCGGCAACATATAGAACATTGAGGTCCTGATGGATGACCTGATTTGTGACAAAGTAAGGAGAATTAAGGTTTTTACGAAGAATTTTGGACTGTAAGGATTGGATTTGGGAGGAATTTGATATATAATATATGAATATTCGCACCGTAAGTGGCCAGAATTCAAGGAATGTTATGGAGTTAATCTCAGCAGCAGGAGCATTAAGGATTTTACGTAGGATTTTGGACTGTGAGGATTGGATTCTGGAGGAATTTGATGGTTTAGTGGAGCCCCTAAGCTCAACTCCGTATGTCCAGATAGGCCTTATAATAGTCATGCAGATCAGTCTTTTGCAATGGATTGGCAATTTAGACCGTTTGTCTAGTAAATGTTGCAATAGTCGGAATCCACGAGCAGTTTCTTGTCTTTTTAGTCTTGTATGAGGATTCCATGTCAGTCGTTTGTCGAGATGTAGTCCAGTAAATATGAAATTGATATTCCACAAAGTTTAGAGATCATGGGATTGATAAGCCGGTACACATAAATATTGACATATTATGAAAATACGAGGGTAAGTCAATTATTATCCGTAATATAGTTATAAAATTTTATTGTAATCAAATAGGAAACTTACAAGTACATCATCTTTCGACATAGTCACCTTGCTTTTCAACGCACTTGGTTAA
>NW_027109489.1:4629-5605 GCF_000696795.3 Halyomorpha halys
AATTATGATTGCTTATATTAATTATAATTAGAATATAGAAGATTGGCTTAGTTTCAAGATATTTAATGTTTCTTATTAGAAATTTAAAATAGGTTAATCATTAATATATGTTTCATAATTGCTTTTACTAATATTGCTCATTAATCTGCTTCGGTTATTTTTTTTTTGTAATTTTATTTAATGTTTGCAGATACTCGTCTTTATCCTGAAACCTTCCTGATCACATTGGCTGATGATACCGCTATCAATCAAACTTAGATCCTGATACAGCATCTACTAATCAAAAAAGCACCTTTCCGTTATCGAAGACTGGTGTAAAATTTGGAGAATTAAAGTAAACGAGTTCAAATGCAAACGTATCATCTTGCCGACGCAGATCCTATCCGAAAGACTAACGTGGAATACATATTTCATACTTAAAAGTTCAGAATTCCACCAACGAAATGGATAATTATATGGACAGCTTTCGGTAGACAACAAATTACTACTTTTCAAAATAATAATAAAACATATTTGGACTTTTGGACTAGAACTGTGGGGAACAGCTAAACACTTGCGTTCAATCCTTTCAGTCCAAAGCACTTCGAACAATAGTCAATGTTCCTTAGTATGTAACCAACAATACTCTACATCATGACTTTAATATTACATTTGTATCAGACCTTTATTAAATTAAATTATTATTTTTTTTATTTATTGATTTAATGTAATTTACAACTGTATAAATGATAAATACAATAAGTAAATCTGTGGAATGTTACATTTACACTTTAAATTTTGGGAAGGAACCACCCGTAGTCGAGTCCTGGCCTCCAGCAATCATTACGATCTTGTGCGTCCGCCTTCCAGTTCCTCACTCCCATCATGGTTCTGGCACCATCACTCCATCGAAGGCGTGGT
Source organism: Halyomorpha halys (assembly GCF_000696795.3). Taxonomy (NCBI): domain Eukaryota; kingdom Metazoa; phylum Arthropoda; class Insecta; order Hemiptera; family Pentatomidae; genus Halyomorpha; species Halyomorpha halys. The sequence continues at coordinate 5,530 of NW_027109489.1, forward strand.
CTTCCTCTGTGTCTTGCTCCATGTATTACCTCGGTCACTATTTTCGTTGGCAGATCACTATCAGCCATCCGAGCAA
>NW_027109489.1:10575-11484 GCF_000696795.3 Halyomorpha halys
TTACATTACTTAGTTTGCAAATTTTGACCTATTTTACGATTTTCCTAATTACTCTTTAATGAACCCTGTTTTTTCCTGTGTTTATATTTTTTGTATCAAAATTACATATCTTTAATCTTATTTACTTTCTTTATAAGTGTTTAGGGTATCATTAAATATAATACGAAGATTTATCAAAACAATACAGCAATATTTTCATAGATTTATAACCTACTGAATATATCATTGTTTACAAACCAATTAGAGCAATAACCTAACAACTTTATTTCTTTGGAATATCATCAGTATGTTGAAACTATAATTCCATTTAAAACAAGTTCAGGTAAACAAGATTGGGTTAACTAAAAGATAAGGAGATTTTTTAAAAATTATTTTTAGTGATCTTTAATTTAACATGTTAAAGTGTATTAAATTGAAAAATGTGAGTTAAATAAAGAATATTTCCATCTTTTAGCGTGTTAAAACGATATTATATTTAACATGGTTGAGAGTCTGTTAATAGGTCTGCTAAAAGGAAAAAGAAAAATTACGTAACGCAATAGAGCAGCTGAACTCAACACCATTTTGTCTGCCGCCATTTAAACATGTTAGTTTCTCGTATTTCATGTTGCTTTTGTTCCTGAAATTTTTAAACTCTAACAAAGTAATGGAGAAAAATATTGATATTATAATGGAAAAAAATAGGACAGGAAAAAAGGATCAAGTGAGGTGGAGGAAAGATGATGTGGCGAAGCTATTAGAGATTTTATTAACTCGTGAAGATTACAAGGCTGCAAAAAAAGTTTCCCAGAAAATCTTTAGGGAGTTCCTCTGCATTTAATATTACTTTGACTTTAATTTAATCACCTCACGATCATTTACTTATAACATTTAGCGTGTTAATAAATTTTACATTTATCACTTCATGAA
>NW_027109489.1:12176-12448 GCF_000696795.3 Halyomorpha halys
CCCGTTTGTAAGGCAGCATGGAGTCACAAGATATCACACTATTGCATAAATGTATGCCTTTAGCTCCCTCTCGAATAATAAACCATCACAGTCGTAACCATCTTTCACATCTTTGCATTTTAAATTCAGTCCAAGAGATGATCCCGCTTCCTTCCAGAAAATATTCCACCTTAAGCAGGGATAGATGGTACCTTCTCAAGGAAAAATAAAATGTTACATAGAATAATAACTCTAATAATATAAAATATTTACGTATTATCAATGTTTAATTT
>NW_027109489.1:15430-16462 GCF_000696795.3 Halyomorpha halys
CAAGTACTATATAGTGGATGAGCAAGTACTATATGGTGGATGAGCAAGTAGTATATGGTGGATGAACAAGTACTATATGGTGGATGAGCAAGTACTATATGGTGGAAGAACAAGTACTTCAAAATTGAGTTTCTGGAGCGTTTAAGCAGATTGTGGACGGGTATTGCCGTGCAAAATCACAATACCTTTTGAATAATCTGACTTTGGCTAAAATTACGAGTTTTTTTTTTTTCAAAGCTTCCTCTAAAATACCTTTAGTTTTTTTTATTTCAAAAACAAAACGGTTCTCATCGTTATCGATAATAAACAATAGATAAATATAAAATTTTATGAATAATTAAAAGGGGAAAAAAGTAAAAACAGAGGCACTGATTCGGACTAGAAATTCCATTGGTGTTAATAATAAATTGATGTTTGTGTTAGTAATAATATAAACCCCTCTCAAACAATCAATATATTAAACCAATATTACATTGTTTTTGTTTTTTTTCCGTTCCTATAAAAGTTCAAATTTCTAAAAATAACATAGTGATAACAGAGTCCCAACCTATTTAAGGTAGGTTTTATAGGTTTTTTAAAAGAGGTTAATAGAAAAAGAAAAACAATTTTTGAAGAATAGTTTTGTATTGAAATTATGTGGTTTGTAAGTGAATAATCTTTTTATGAAGATTGATTGAAACTTTTATGATGATAACTTAATATTTATTTATGTTTTTAAAGATATAAGACAATTAGCCTGAAAGAAAACAATTTTATAATTTATTACAATTCAATGGTAAATGTATGTTCAAAAACATTAGTATTATGTAAGCAGGTAATATAGTAATAACGCGAAAACAATTTTTAGGTTTTCGCCTGAAAATAACCTAAGGGCCGAAACGTTGGAAGTTTTTTAAAATAAAAAGATGAGAGTAAAAGTGGATCATTGAAGTTTGTGTTAATAATAATATTGGTTTATTATAAGGAGGGGAATCAGTCATAATCTGAAATAGTAATTTTTCAATTTTTTTTTAATGTTTATTTATTGCTATT
>NW_027109489.1:17307-22034 GCF_000696795.3 Halyomorpha halys
GAAAGTTAATTTTACGGAAAATTATATTTCACGGCGTAATATTTTGTTATCGATAATCTCTTGCTTTGTTTTAGCGGATTTTTTAAGTTCTGATTATTTTCTAAATCATAACCAATGTCATCCCACTTAATTGTTCCATAATCAGATAGAATAGAGGAGATGGCTTAAGAGCATTATTTCAATGCAATAGTGGCACAACTGTGCTATGGTCATATGAATGGACATCTAAAGATTTGATTGTAGATTGGAAGGAAGATATCTTCGAAGTATCGAGGATAACGGAATATTTTTACTGTATTTAGATAATAAGTAGGATTCATGGAAGTTATGATGGGACAGCTATTTAAAGTTTTGTCATAAATACATACAATAGTATGAAATATAAATATATACGATACAAAATAGATTATATAGTAAATTATCATGTTGCTGATAATATTAATAATAGTTATTTAGGTTAATAGGAATAATAATTATCAGGTTAGGGTAATACTAGTTCAGACTAACATTAATTAAGTTAGAACAATATTAGTATTGGGTAATATTAATAATGTGAGAGCGGGTGGCTCAGTGATAAGTCACTGTGCTATTAACTACGATGACTTTGGTTCGAATCCGGCTGTAATAAAAGATTATTTTCTGTTCAATGTAGCCATGATTCAGCCCTATGGGTTCGGAAACCCTTCGGGGCCAAACCAGTCTATATAAAATAGGTACCCTTAATGGAGTAAAGATTTTATATCCTTACAAAGAACTGCAACCCTTGGTGTGTTGTACCAGTACAAATTCTATTTTATTTTTTTTAAATATTAATAATAGGTATATAAATATTAATTGTCATTTATTCTATTGTTCTATTAAGTAGGTTTTTTTAATGCGTTCACTTAGTTTTTTTTTTCAAGTGTTGATAGTCATCAAGTGTAGATTATATTCATAATTATTTAATATATAGAAGAGAAACAAAGTTATTGACATTATGTAACCAAACTATACATGTTTTACAAAGTCAACGATGCAAATAACTACCACAAACTTCTAAATTTCCTTTGTCCCCAACAACTATCTGATAAAACCCTCAACAAAGACCTACCTACCTATGCCTCCCCTTGTAGAAAATTTCGATATTCCAGATAGATAACCTCAACAAGCAAAAACCGCCTTTGAAAGACTATTTTCATCCTTCACGAGGGTCCTAACCTTCTGAGGCAACCTCAAAAGAGGAAAAATATGCGTAGGTGATACTATTGGTGATAAGCGTTACAGGAGGCCTTCATTTTCAATAATGATATATTTTTATAATTTATTATTTACGATTTTTTCAAATAAAAAAGTGTAATATAATATAAAATAATTCAGAAATCAGATTTCTCAACAAAAGACTAAAGAAATAATAATTAAACGGGTCCATTTACAAAGCTTCTAAATACATAATATAACTAAAAGCTTTATAGGTGTAAAAAGTATCTTTCTGATCTAATCTGACTGTTACTAGCTGACTGAAGATTGGAATGAATCAGTCATTAACCATTATGTCCGAAAACTTCAAATATGTTTTTCCTAACTCTAAAATATTTGAATGAAGTTAGAACCTTTTTAGAAGAAGTTCTTCAGTTGAAGCTCATAGTACAAGAGCCCAAGAGAAGAAAAAAGGCAGGTATCTCACCCCAACTTGTGATTACTTTAATAAAAACTATGTATAATTACTAGTCAAAATTGATGAGTCTGCCAAGTATAGGTAGGGGGAATAAAAAATGGCAGCTGTTTTAAAACGATAAAAAAAAAATAATAATTTTTTATTCGGAGCTCTATATCATAAAAACTACCAACAATACAAGAAAATCTAAAAGAACATTATTTAAAGGAGAGTAAATTTAATGAATTATTAGCCCTAATTAAGCTGTTTACGGTCAATGGTTCTCCAGATATTCCTTTTTAAAAAGCAAAATTTCATAAAAATGTTGTATGGAACGTACTGAAAGATCATTAGTCAGTGAATTTATTTTAAAAACTCGATATCTCAAGAACCATTTGACTTACAGATGTCTATTAGCACTCAAATCAAAGCTAATTTAATAAGCTATAAAGTAGTTTATGAGGTTTATCTTTGTAGGGGAATTTGTTTTATGTTAATTATTTGGCTGAACGGTTGAGTTCCTGAGAAACATATTTACTACAATAAAGTCACAAATGAGGTGAAGATAGTTGACCGCATATTACTGATTGAAGAAGATGGTCGGGGGGGGGTGTGTTCAGCAAAGAACAATTTGTATACTATTTCTTTTCAATTTTATGTTTCTCTAAATGTTGTCATTTATTATTATCACTTAATAAAAGTTATTTTAATGAGATATAAAGTAGTTTATGACATTTATTTTCCTAGGAGTAGTAGTTTTCATGAAATTTGCTAAAATAAATTGATTTATAGTTGTTCGGACAAATTTTCAATTGCCAAATTTATATTCATATGTGAAAATCATAAAAACTACTATCCCTACGAAGATAGGTGTCATAAACTACTTTATAGTAAGTTACATTTTCTTTATTTTGAATGTTCGCAAACATATGTGCGTCTTATGGGTCTAGAAATATATTTTTCAAAAATCCAATATAAAAACTATGACTTCTTCAAAGATAAACATAAATAACAACTTTATAGCACATTAAACTAGCTTAGATTTAAGTGCTGGCAGACATCTGCACGTCCAATGGTTTCTGAAATAAAGATTTTCATAAATCAAAATTAATGTCTGAAGAACTATAAATCAATTTATTTTAGCAAATATCATGAAAACTACTATTTCTACGAAGGTAAAGGTATTAAACTACCTTATAGCACATTAAACTAGCTTTAATTTGAATGCTAATAGACATCTGTATGTCGAATGGTTATTGAGATATAGATTTCTCAAAATAGATTCACTAACTAACGATATTTCAGTACACTTTTATGAAATGTTGCTTTTTAAAAGGCTATATCTCGAGAACTACTGGACGTAAATAGCATATTATGGCTCATATTTCAGCAAATTTACTCTCCTTTAAAAAAAGTTTTTTTAGATTTTCTAGTATACAACTAGTATTCTAGTTGGTAGTTTTTAAGATATAGAGCTCCGAATGAAAAATTAATGTTTTTTTAAGTGTTTAAAACAGCCGCCATTTTTTATTCCCCCTACCTATACTTGGCAGACTAATCAGTTTTGACTAGTAATTATACATAGTTTTCATTTAAGTAATAAAAAAATTGGGATGAGATAGCTGCCTTTTTTTCTTCCCGGCTCATGTACTATCATGAGTGAACGAACATATCTGATATTTATGGAAAAATAGAGATTTTTGCATGATGGGGACACAGCCTCCTTCACTTAGATTTTTTTTTTAATTCTAACAATATACAGGCATAGTAAAGTAAATATACAAAATAACAATATATACACATTAATTCTATTTTTCCATTCTAAGCGTTAACAAGCAAAATTTTTTACGCTGGTAAATAACATCAAACAATACTCCTGGAACATTTTATTTAAATTTTCATGGATTAACTATGGATAGTTTTCAGTAGTTGAAAATTTCCTAAATATAAAAATATAACATTTTGCTCTTAAATATTTTTATTCATTAAGTTTTTTAAATTATTATTAATATAGATCCGTCTTCCTTCAAAACATATTTGGCCTTAATCCTGCAGGAGTGTCCCACTTTTTGGTCCTCTAAGAGGTATCCCGTGAGCATTTAACTCATTATAAAATATTTTGTGGTATTTTTTTTGTTTTTATATAATATTGGATGTGATGATGACAGATTTTTTTTTACTTTCAATGCAATTTGAAATTGTAAATTTTAGCTCTTCCATCAGGTACTGAAGAATTCAAATTTCTTAAAAGATCCTAGCTAGATCTTTTGTCTTACCTCGACTCAGGATTTAAAATAAGTAATGCAGGAGGTGTCCATGTGAGCAAAATTTTCACATGAAAAAAGATGTTACGCTAGGAGTGTACTAGTGAGAGAAATGCTTAGTCTACGAGAAGGCCAAAGTGAAATTGAATTGAGTTTCGATGTGGAGTTAAAAGAGGGAGTAACATAAACAGCATCAAAGGTTAGCGGAAGGTAGACAAAATATAAACAAAACCGATGAAATACTTGGAAAATATAGACCTTTATTTATTTCATATAAAATAATAACTCTAATAATAATAATTATTCACGCATTATTTTTATTTTAATCCTTTAAATCTTTTTAGGTTCTATACATCTAGATCAAAATTTGTACTCTATTCATCAATTTTTACTTTCATTCACTTATATATGTAATATATCGTTAGAAAAGTATTGCGATCGTGAAAAAATTCGAATTCTAGATTTCTAAAAAAAGTCATTTCTATCATATGAAGTGGCACTTCCAGGCTGTTATATTTTAACGAAAATGTTGCTGTCATATCTCAGGTATATATCCGCCTTATATATGTTAAATTTATTTTTAGAAAAAGATAGTTGACAAGTAGATTGTAGGAAGATTGTCCTAGTTACAAAAGTTACTAAGTTTTTACCTAACCAATGCTTCGCCCCACTTTGGAGGACTTCGTCAGAACTAAATTAAAACAACATACAGACAGTGTATGATGTGACAACAATGAACAATGAACAATGAACTCATGAGACAGGGCTGCTTAGACGCCACCATGGCCACTAATTAGTCCGAACCCCACTAAAAAAGAAGATGGTCGGCC
>NW_027109489.1:25918-27142 GCF_000696795.3 Halyomorpha halys
CCTGTTCATAATGAAAGTATTGGTTCATAAATACAAATATAGAAACTACGTGATAATAACACTAATAATTATTTTTTTCATAATAGAAACGACTATTAGCGATATTATAGCAGTTAAAAAGTACTAAAGAACAAGTTACCATTGTACAAGTAACTGTATTGTATTAAGAAAAATCTACAAGACGAATAGTATTGGTTTGTATTTTATTATGAAACAAGTCCCAGTTAGTACAAGAGCTAGGGTAAAAAAAAATGGCAGGACATTAATTTGTTCCTCAGACTTCCTGTCATTTCCTTTATATGGTTTTCACACGCCATATTTTAACTTATAAAATCTTTTTCTTATTACAAAGTTTTCTTTTTATATTAGGATATTAGTCATTCTGAAGATGGAAGAAGAGCCCCAAAACATTCCATAAATGAACAAAATAAAACATTAAATGTAGTAAATTTTAATAAAATTACCTGATATAATTATCATGTATTATATCTATATCAGAATTGACTCAGTCGGAAAGTCATTAGTCTATTAACTCACGTGTTTGACTCAATAGTACTAGAGGCCGTAGTTTATCAGGTTGTGACATTTCAACACGGAAAAAGCAAATCAAACCAAAATTTTAAAAAAGTTGTATATAGCTTTAGCAGTGATTTATTAGTTATTACAATTATTTTCTTTAAAAAAAATTAATTTAATGATTTTTTTCTACTTCTAGAGGGGGGCAACTGCCTCATATTACATATTACACATGTCTATTAGCACTCAAATTAAAGCTAATTAATTCCACTATACAGTAGTTTATGACGTTTATCCTCAAAGGATTAGTAGTTTTCATAATATTCAGCAAAATGAATTCATAAAATGTGATTTCTAGTCGTTCAGACAAATATTTTGATTTATGAAAAAAATATATCTCAGAAACCATAAGACGTTCAGGTGTCTGCCGTAACTTAAATTAAAGCTATATCAATGTACTATCATGTACAAAAAGTAAACATCATTATTTTAAATATGATTTCAAGTGATATCACGAACCAACTATGAACAGCCAGGTTTTGAAAACTTTAAAACATGAATAAGTTACTTAAAAAAATGTATTTAATTTGGTATTAACACTACAGTCAAATAATCATCATTTCTAAAATTTAATTAAAATTGACAAAATTAGCCTAAAATCTAATTACTAACATTAGTATACATCTATAGTAATTAGCTGTCAATTAA
>NW_027109489.1:27272-27704 GCF_000696795.3 Halyomorpha halys
TTAATTATAACAACAAAAATAAAAATACAAATTTTTCTTCTCTAATGACTTTATCCAATTAAAATAATATAAATAAAAATAAATGCAACTGAATTTAACACTAATAAAACTCAAATACTACTTTCCAGGTAATTATGAAATTTGACTTTAACAAGACTTGTTATATAAACGTATTATATATCGTTGAAAAGCCAAAGATTTAAAAAAAAAGTAGAACATTGAACACATGAAGTGGTCAAAGCTACTGGAGAATGACGAAGTAAAATATATTACTTATCTTATATTACCGGACTATATGCCTACAATCTATGTTAAATTTCATACAACTTTTGGCTTTTGAGCCTGTATTGTATTCACATACAGACCATTTTGAGATATGATTATTTAAACTCAAGAGACCTTGAAACGTTTATTTTTGTAGAAAACTCAAAC
>NW_027109489.1:28340-28676 GCF_000696795.3 Halyomorpha halys
GATAAACATAAATTAAGTAGAGAGTAGATGATACTAATAGTAGAGTAAATATATAATTGTTGAGGTAAGAATTATACAAAATTAATTATAAAAATGTTAAAAATCAGATAGTACTCATGTAAACAAAGAAATAAACATAATGAAAGATGCTAGAGAAAATGTAAATTATGACTAATTGAAATCAACACAATAAAGTATGTAGTAAGATGTTCGGGTGGCGGTTGTAAGAGTGTCAAAATAGTAGAAGAAAACTATTTATTGTTAACTAAATAGTTTTCTTTAATAAATAACTCAAATACTATCCAATTATAGTCTCAAAACTTTATTTCTTTTATT
>NW_027109489.1:28726-35118 GCF_000696795.3 Halyomorpha halys
TTTAATTACTTTAAAAATTAAAATCAGTACCGCTACAACTCATGAAGGATTCAGTAATTTGTAAAGAAGTACTATTACAAGACCAACAGTTCTGTAAGGAGGTTATTTGGTCAGAAAATTACTTTAAAACTATGTATGATTATTATTCAGAATTGATGAATTTGCTAGTAGTGACAAGGAATACAAAATGGGAGTTCTTTCAATTCAAAAAGAAATAGTTTTTCGTTCGGAACTCCATATCGTTAAAACTAATAGGACGTAATTTAAATTAGATTAAATTTACTAAAATATGAGCCCTATCAGGGATGTTTACGTTTATCTGATCCCGAAATACAGTTTTTTTTAAAAGCAATATTTCATAAAACATATTTTAAAAAATTAGTAGTTAGTGACTTTATTGATTGGAGAAGATAGTCATGGCGGAGGTGCGGTCAGCAAAAAACAACATAAATAAACAAAAAAAATATTTATTTATGCCGACGTTTTGACCTAAGTTTCAGGTCTTCATCAAGGCTGTAGAACAAAAAAGATAACAACAACATTTAGAGAAACATAAAATTGAAAAGAAATAGTATACAAATTGTTCTTTGCTGACTACACACCTCCCGACCATCTTCTCCAATCAGTAATCTGCGGCCAACTATCTACCCCTCATTAGTGACTTTATTGTAGTAAATATATTTTCCAGGAACTCAACCGTGCAGTCAAATAAATAACATAAAAACTAATTCCTCTACGAAGATAACCGTTATAAACTATTATAGAACATTAAACTAGCTTTAACTTGAGTGCTGGCAGATATCTGTATGTTAAATAGTTCCTGAGATATTTATTATCATAAATAAACAATTTTCTCCAAACAACTTGATATCAACATTTTGTGAATTTATTTTAGCAAATATCTTTAAAAATACAATTCCTACGGAACTATAAAAACTAGTTTATAGTACATTAAACTGGCTTTAATTTGAGTCCTAATAGATATGTGTACGTCTCATGACTCTTGAGATAAAGATTTCCCACAATAAATTCACAAATTACTGATTTTTCAATTAGGTGAAATTCGTGTTTCCTCTAACCACACTTGGCAGACTCATTAATTTTGGCTAGTAATTATACACAGTTTTCATTGAAGTAATAAAAAGTTAAGTTGGAATAACTGACTTTTTTTCCACCGGGCTGTTGTAATATTATATTAGAAACCAGAGTCTATCCTGTGGCATTCCAGCCTTTATAAATTTTGTGGTAAACTTATATTTAGGTCAAGAAAGAGTACATAATCATCAAATACTGAATCCAAAAACGTTTATTCGTTGTCATGGTTGGAGCTGTCATTACTCCATGGGCCAACTTGAACCAAGAACAATTGTGATCGACCACATGTAAATGTTTGACTTTTTTGTTCGATTGTTCCTTTTCACATATATTAAATAAAATAATGATATTAATTAGTATAAATGAATGAATGAAATATGTCTATTTAAAAAAAAAAGGTATCTATTTAAATAATTAAGAACATAAAGAATGGAAAAAATATCCCACTGTAATAAACTGAGTAATTGTTCTGGATAGCGGATCCTCTGCCCAAAATATTTTATTATAATTTCACTAAACTTGTAACAGGTTGTCAAGAAGTGAAATGTATCTCCCTTTTCTTCGGAGTTACATACCGGGCAGTTATGGATACTATTATGCATCTATGTTTTTTTTTTCTCTTGAATAGATAAATTCCACTCTATAATGGGAAATCAATCCTATCGATACCAGATCAAAATTATTATTTAATGTAGCGCTTCTGTCAACCGTCCATAAGACTTCACACAAAGAAAAACTAGATCGGAGACATTTTTCACGATTACTTTGTTTGTAGATTCCTTTACCCTACGTCAGAGAGTGAGACAATATTCAGCCCAGATCAACAACATTTGAAGTATTAAGATTAACTCCATAACATTCCTTGAATTCTGTCCACTTACGGTGCAAATATTCATATATTATATATCAAATTCCTCCCAAATCCAATGTTACGATCTTGAAGGAAGAAAAAGAGTAAACTGGCATGAAAATTGAAGCTAAAAAGGCGGGTTATATGTTCCTTTCAGGGGTGTGGCGGAGGATTAAGGGCGAATACGATACGAGAATACGAGCCAATAACTGGTGCCTTCTGTTTCAGCTAAGATTACAATAGCGATAGGTTTCCTAATTACCTCAACGTAAACCTCACTTTCGTGGGCGTGGCTTTTTTGGCTTCACTTTTGCTTTGAAAGTGAGTTTATGCACCTCCCCCCGGTTACCTGCGCTTAACAACTAACAGTCAAAAACAAGACAAAGTGGAAATCAATCAACAAAATCCTTTTGAATTATATTATATCAAACAATAAAAATAATTTTAGTTCTGCGATTAAATCCAGATTTACGATAGTCAATAATACATTTTATACCAAATCTAATTAAACTAATCAATTTGCATTAAATAATAATCATCATAAGAAAAGATCTGCATTAAGAAGTACATTTGCGATTTAAAACTTTTAGAATTTTAATTGAATGAAATAGGTGTAAAGTTACCAAATAAATGATACTGGGTGTCTAAGAATCCAGGAAACGAAAGTGCATCTTAATTTTTTTTTTTAACGAATTGCATTTGCAAATTATAACTCTTCTAATTCCAAACAGTATTAGGAGGATATTGCAAGTTATGGGACAGAGAATTGCCAACGTGGCCAAAAAAGGCTGAAATATCGAGGGCAGGCGAGAGAGATGCCTGTGCCAAGCTGTGACCTCATACACTAAGGTTTTTGCCTCCTCCTCAGCTGTAACCTCAATTACTTCCAGCATAGTGTAAAATTAATCACTTGTACATCATAGTATTTTTTTTTATTAAAAGATAAAAACATTCAAATAACATAATCAACTTAAAAGTTCTGAGGCATATCTTTGCTCAGTTAAATATATTTTAATCAGCACTTGATTATATCATATCGATAACTCGTGTTCTCGATTCCAAAATAAAAAAGTTATTTTGTGATAATTTGATTAGTATAACGAACTATTCAATTCTATATCTAATATATTTAATTTTTCTCTATGTTCTGCAGTATTTATTATTTTCCTACTTTATAAATTTACAATCCCTCTTTCATTTTTTATATCTTATATTTACGTATTTTATATTTATCTGATACTTCCACATTATACTTTTATTTATAATTATTAGTTTTTATTATTTAAATTTATATATTTTTACCTCTATTGAAACATTTGATGTCTGCCTATTTTTATAATTTCTTAAAGTTCCTAATACTACCTTACTTTAACATTATAAATTTAACGTACTTCCTAACCGTCAAATTTCTCCACTCCCCTATTTTGTTAATACTTCGCATCCATCTTAGTAATTTTACTTTGTATTTTTATATTTCTTTTTTATCTAGTTTTGTATTTCCTATTATTTATGTTTTCATTTATTGCCTAATATTTTATTTTAATTCTTGTTTATTTGTACTTTTCACTGTATGTCTTATTTTTATTTTCTTAAATTTAGTTTGTTCATTTTTATATAAATTTTAAATCATTTTTCACCATATCTTAGTTTACTTATATTTCATGTTATCTTATTCTCTTACTTGATTACATTGTTTCAGTTGTCTGTATTTTTTTTAGCCCTGAGAAAGCCCTGCAAAGTGGAGCGAAACCTTGGCTCATAATAAATGTTTTTATTACTATTTGAGTTCTTTTGACCACAGACGGAACTAAAGGTGGATGCGAGGGACAGAGTTGGGGAGTGGAGGAATTCAACGTTTAACAAATACGTTACATTTGAAAGTAAAAGTATACAAAACTTTCAGAAACTATTGAAAATAGGCAGACACCAAATGATAATACACATAAATATATATAATAAGGGGTGAGGAAAACATAAATATAGATAAAATACAATACAAAACACACATTACAAAAGACTGATCTACATGGCTGTAATAAGGCCAATCTGGACATATGGAGTTGAGCTTTGGGACTTCGAATTCCTCTCGTATTCAGTCCTTACAATCCAAAATCCTTCGTAAAATCCTCAATGCTCCTTACTTTGTCACAAATAAAGTCATACATAAATGTTCCCTATGTAACCGATCTAGCCCGAACCAGATATCACTCCTTCCATTACAAACTCCCTAACCACTCAAACCCCCTAGTTTCTAACCTTGCATCCTCTTCCATTCCTGACAATCCTTCGAGGCACCTGAAAAGAAGATGGCCACGAGACCAGCTAATGTAAAATTTCATTAGAGTGCTACCAATGGGTAGTTTCTCTACACGCCTGTAACACTCCAATTTAACTTAGATCAGATTTACTAAATGTATTATAATGAACAGTTGTAAATAGCAATAAATAAATATTTTAAAAAAAAATTATTATATAGCATATACAAAAAAATATAAAAACTTGAACAGAGGTAAGAAGACGTAAATTTATGTCATAAAAACATCTTCCTTTTATATAAAAGATTAATGTTTCACTACTATGAATACATTTTAGTTGGCTTGGATGAATCCTCATTATAGAATAAAAAAAACGGCAAAAAGCGAAGATAGGAATGTTTATAAAAGTAAAAATATTATAGGGAAGATGTTTATTTAAAAAATAACTAATATAAATTATGTAAAGAAGCTAAATACTAAAAAAACATAAATTTTAAACCGACAGAAATTAATGAACTCTGAACTGTGTTACTTTCCAGTAAGTCTCTTTAAACAGCTCTATTACAAACTTATACCTTGTTTACAGACCTCCACTTGATCTGTAAAACAAACAGCGTTGAATATCCCCGCTTGAAATTTCTATTTGAGCTGTTATTTGGAAAAGCGTAAATCTCGATGGGTTATACGAACCTTTCCCAAGCCATTCGTCAACAATGTCGAATACAGGGTCCAACTCACCAAATTCCGTTGAAGCAAGTATCGAAGCTGGCTCAGCAATAAATAACAACTTTACAAATCCCCAAATGTGCGGCCCCAGCCGATATTTCACGCAGAATTCGATTTCGCTGCAACATTTGTTACCCCTAATTTTTAAACGTTTATTTTGTTTACTTGGAAAATTGTAAGATTAATTGTTTTATTTTTCTTTAAATGTTTTCTGTATATGGTATGTGCCCACGCCAAGTTATATTAATTTTTATATATTTTGCAAATAGTCCTATAGTATTCAATTTAATTACACTTTATTATTTTCGCAAGAATTTTGTTCTTATTTTAAAAGAAACGGATGTATTTATATTTTTTGTTGTAATATATAAATGTAAACGGTCAGGGGGATTATTGCCTAGCAATTGGTTAACAGACTACAGCATAAAATCAGCTTACCATTGTGTAGTTCGTCTCATCTAGTTACCAGACCAAGTCTGTGTGTGGTGTCTAAACAGTTGCTTTTCTTTGTGATTAATAATATTGGTCACTGTGTTCATGAATACCAATTGTTCTATCTGGACTCTATCCCAGTAGCCGAATACTATACCTTCTTAGTAAATTTATATTTTAATTCCTATTAACGAAAAAGCCTTCCTATATCATTGACCTCCTCGCACTGACGCCCTACTTTTATCCATTCAAATGTTAAACTCAAGATCCCAACCTACAGATTTGAATATTCCTTCCCATAGAACCGGTTCCTTTGAAAAATCCTTTGCTGTTCGACCTCATTTTGGAACTCTTTGCCCGTATCCTTATCGTAAAACCTCCTCCTTAACATCATTCGAATATCCATTATATATCCATCTGCTTGATTATCAATCTTCTATGACCTTGTAAATAATAAACGTCAATATAAGCCTGGATAAATATGCATCTTTTGTTTATATTTTATGTATACAAGTATTATAATAGCTTTATTTAATTATGCTTAAAATCAGTTAATGTGGGCAGATAAGAGCTATTGAAATTGTTATTCTTAGGGGACCAAGTGTCCCTGAACAAAGAGCAATTTCATTTTAAAAAACAACAAAAAAAAATAAAAATAACAAGAAGAGAATATATGGAAATGACCTGGGGAACACCGCTGCAACGTAGGAGTATAACTTTACGTGCTGTGTGAACGACAATGAATGAAGGGAAGTTGGACTACGGACCAATATAAAAAAAAAAATTGTTGGTTCTAAAAAGAATGACATCTATAACGATGTAAAAATATATATTTATTGATATTTTCAACTGTATAAAAATAAATACAATAAGTCAATTTGATGTTAATTATATGATGGCGTGATACAGACATATGAATCTCTCTTTTTTTTTTAATTGATAGATTTATTTATTGATAGATATTACAATTTGCCACACAGTTGTAGGCAATAGTTAATAGTGATGAATGATCTCATACATACTAAAATAAAATT
>NW_027109489.1:35353-36549 GCF_000696795.3 Halyomorpha halys
ATACAATATTTACACAATCGACCTGAGGATCCCTGAGCCCTCTCTATCCCCCACGTGTGAGGGGTAGAGCAAAGCTCAAAAGATCCCAGCGCATCCCTCTCGCCAGTGGAGGCTGAGCAAGTGCAGACTCTCTCTTTGAATTAATGTTTTAATGTTTTGTCAGCCATATTTTGGGTGGGTACAACTTTTGTAGTCTTTTACATCCTCAGGAATGCTAAGTGATTACTTAATTTATTAAAATATCATACTGTCAATTTATAAATGAATAAAGTATAAATATAAAAAAAAAAATACTCTTATAAAAAAAGCGCATCAACAAAATTTGTAATATACACTTCTATAGGAATTATGTTACTCTATACCGAAAATGTGTAAAAATTTCCACTTTTGATTTTCACGATAATTAAAATAAAATAAGCCTATAGATCTGCAAGTTGAAAATGTAATTTACACATGTGCAATTTTATTTTAAAAACAAAAATTTTATTGCCTAATGAGTTTTTAAAAACCTTTTTTTTACCCTAGGGTAATATTATAAAGATCTCGGATTACGGAGATCACACTGTACTAATATCTTTTGACTGTTTTTTCATAAACCATTTGTACAGGGCATTTGAACTCAGTTGTTGAAGAGCCCAAAATTATTGTAAATAAAAAGAAAAAAAAGTATCATTTTCAATTCATAGTCAAGCGCCACTTCAGATTTCGTTAGTTATTTACTAAGAAAGTTATAATTAAAATACTGCGGTATCCTAATCAGTAAGAAAGGCTAATCCTCAATTCCTATTCCTCTTCAAAGTTCTATAATATTTTTGTTCTTCTAGGTTATTTTTGAAATAAAATAAAATAACTAGGGAATACTAAGTTGGTTTTTTTTCGGTAGAGTGGAGACACGGAGGGTACACAAAGGGAAGGGGCAGTGAGACAGTAAGCCTGGTGGATAGAGGGGAGTTATTGTGTAGGGCTGGGGTGGAACAAAAGCTTCCTCCTCAGCAGTTCTACTATCTCTCCCTCTCTCCCTCTCTACTCTTTCCTCTCTTTCCCTATTTCACACTCCTCTCTTTAATTTATTTAGCCAATCTCGTCATTGCTTTTTTCTATATGGAGAAACTTTTTTTTAGTTTTTTGTTAGCCAGAGATCTTCAATGGATGCCACTTTAAAGCCAAATATTATTCACTTTTCATTTTCATTAAAC
>NW_027109489.1:37081-48388 GCF_000696795.3 Halyomorpha halys
AATAAATTATTTATATATTTAAATTCCCTCCTTTATTACTTTATTTTTATCAATTTTCATTCTGTACAATTCTTCACTTTAACCTTTCTATATATCCTTTAACTCATGTGTTGTTATATTGTTTTTGTTCTTAGCCATGATGAAGGCTAGATATTCTGGCTAAAATGTTGGAACTAATAAATAAGTTTTTTTTTTTTTAAACTTATTTGTGTTATTCTCTGACCGCAATCTCAACCATCTTCTTAGGAAAAAAATTTCTTTTATCAGAATATTTTTCGTTAAAAACATGAAACAATTTAATACAAAAGTGAAAAAGGAGTTATTCATTCCTTCATTAATAAACATTTTTGGAAAAAATGAGGTAGTAAAATTTTCATGATTTTTTTTTTTTTTTTTCAAAATAACTATAATTCATTTAAACATGAAAAAGAGTATGAAAACAAAAACCTTTAGTATCTCCCGTTGAAAAATAAGAGCGTGACAAAAGGTTTACTTTAAAACTCTCCTTTTTTTTTTCTTTTTTTTTTAAGTGAGTAAGTGACATTGTAATAGACAGATTCCCCACAGAGACTGCTTGTGCAGAACCGAAGCAAGGGACTGATCGCCTGGCTGGTGGTCTAGAATAATCCAAGGGGCTACCCACTACCATTCCTTGCAACCCAGCCATCTTGCCATGTTCTCCGCCTTTATACATTTTAAACTTCATAATTCTATGCTTACAGTCTTTATTTTATTTCTTTATTTCTCACCATGATAAATATAGAGGGGTGTTTTTTAATGGAATCCTCGCGTAATACTTGACTAAGTCAGTTAGTGAATAAAAATAAGCAATCAATAATAGATCAAATATGAATTTTTAAAGTCCTCGACCTTTGGAGCCAGATATGATGGGGTGAAATAAACAATATTTTTTAAAATTTGTATTTACTTCTTATAATGAAAATGAAACTGGACCAGAAGTATGATATAAATATTAGGGTGTTTTTAATTTTAAAAAATGAAATACAATTATAGCTAACAGTTAATTATAAAATTCAAAAATAAAGACAATAAAAAATCCTCACTTATCAACTTATCACAGTGAGAGTTTGGAAATATAAAGGAAATGATGGGTGAGAATGGGTTAGTTGAGAGCCAAAACAGAACAGTAAATAAAAGTGCCGGGGATTTAACGCAACTTCTTTGATAAAATCGAATGACCAAAATTGCCACTTAATAGATTTGATTTTTTCTTCTTTTTTTTTCTCAAAACTGGCTCCAACAATTTTGATTATACTCAGTATAATGATGTATAATTATGATATTTGATATCAGCAATATCAGCTTTACCTTATCCTAATTTAAATAGTCTAACGATCAAATCATGCCTAATTTTCAAAATGGCGCTCTCCTTATATCAATAATGGGATGTCCCTTTTTAGTTTGTTTGAAATAAATAAATATATCACATTTGTAGTATGTGTGAAAAATGGATAAATATAAGCTACGAAAGAATTTAATGATGGGCTTAAGGAGATAAGAGCCTTAACTCATGGGGGAGAAAAACTAACAGTGGACTGCTTGCAGAGTTAGTTTATGTTTCATGATATGAAGGCAAGGATGTTAAGATAGAAGGGGGGGCATTTACCTCGAAGCAATCCATCAGGACGTCTCTAAACAACAATGATTGCCAGTAAAGTAGGCAAGAGATCATTTAGGAGGCCTAAAACCAGATAGATGGACAGAATCGAGAAAGATGCAAAGGGCTGCACGCAGCAAACTGGAAAGCAGTAGCCCAAGACAGGCAGGCGTAGAGAAGGCTGGTTCGGCCGGCTAATGATGTATAAGGTCTACACAACTTTTATAAAAAAAGTATTATGAATGGTGAGAGCAAAATAAACTTTTAGTAAACTGAAATCATGCATTCGTTTCCAAGGTTTTATCCAAAAGTTTTAGAATTTTTGAGTCCTGCTCTCGTTCATTATCATATTTTTTTTCAATTCTGGAGTGAAAGTTGCATCACTTCCTTTAATGATTCTTGATTATTAGATTGAGTAAAATAGCATTTCTTACACAAACTATTACCATTAGCTCTCAATACCCACGCAAATTGGAAAGTAAACTTGAACAATAACTTCTTTTCACGAAAAAGGAATAATAATTCGATCTAGAGGAGGCCAAGGGTCCCGGCTGCCCCGAAAGATCTTATCGTCGGTTATTATGAAAGTTTCTAATTGGTCCGATAAATTCCGATATTCAGCCCCTAACCGACTCTTTGGAAAGGTGTCCAACTTTGAAAATTCGGCTCAAGTAGGGCTGCTTTAATGGAAAAGTTCCAAGAGTGGACAGACTTCCTCTTCTCCATCCGGACTTATGGAACTGATGGAACAAGCAAAGAGTTCTCCTCTTTCAGGGACAATGTCATGTCGAGTTCAGTTTTAATGGTCCGCTTTTACCGAACTAATTACGCTAAAGCAGGGACCAATCTTTAAAATAAAATATGCTAGGATGCGCATTTATTAATATTATTAATACTTTTCTTATTTATTTCTACTGATAATTACATATGAAAAATTGATCATTATAAAATAATTCGTATGATCTTAATATTATTTGAGACAAATAATTATTTATTCGTGCCGACGTTTCGACCTGAGTTTCAGGTCTTCATCAAGGATATTAAACAAAAAGAGATAACTACCATCATTCAGAGAAACATAAAATTAAAAATAAATAATAAACTAACAAATTTGGAAATATATATAACAAAGAATTGAAAATAAAAAATAGTTGATTAATAACCATGGAATTAGATAGTAGCAGATTGATAACAATAAAAGATGAAATATAATTTATAATTTTAACACTTTCTTGAGACTGGTTAATATTGTTTAAATAATTAAAGTTTTATCTATTTTCGTTTCAAAACATTTTTATTCTATTTATAAGTCCAACGTTTAGGCCAATTCGGCCATCCTCAGAGGTAATCAATTACAAACAGCTTTTATTACACATATGATCTTCATTAATTCCAAACAATATACATTCATACAATTTTAGAACTAAATCATTTAAAAAACAACTTCATGCAGGCTATTCTGCCCTGGCCAATCCAACAAATTACCCTATGAGACATTAAAACATTAAGGAATCATATATCTTTGTTAATAAGCATTTCTTAGATTATGTCTAATTTCTAATTAGTCAATTTTCACATTAAATTAAAAATTAAAATTATTTATCACAGTCACCTTCTTTGTTAAAATTTATCAAAACAATATTTGTAACCTTCACTACACTTAGGGCAAGCGTTTAAATTATTTATTACAACTATATTTTGTTTGAATTTTCTCTTTATTTTATTATTAAAATTCTTATCAAGGTTAATTATAATTATCAACATTAAATTTATCCCATATTTTTCATTAGTTAATTTTACTTAATATCTCTGCATAGTGTTGGTTCAGATTTCTTGTGCCTGTTTTAAAATTCACTATATAATTAATATTTTCAGATATGTAAATGTATTCAAGTATTTTTCTTGAATATAAAATGTATTATATATAATGTATATATTGTATTGAATATATAATGTATTATTTTCTTTATGTAAAATCATTGTATTTTCAAAACATTTTGGTTTTTTATTGCATGCTGCACTAGTGCTCTTTTATTTGGATCTTTCTTATCTTATCATTATTGTGTTGATAAATTCTGTCAAATGAAATATTTTATAGGTAATATAAAAATCAAATTGTTTTTCAGTTTTTTATACTCTACTTACATATCTTCTTACCTATATAAATTATATTTCATCTTTCACTGTTATCAATCTGCACCTGTATAATTCCATGGTTATTAATCAACTATTTTTATTTTCAATTTATTGTTATGTATATTTCGAAATTTGTTGGTTTATTATTTCTTTTTTTTTCTCTGAATGATAGTTGTTATCTCTTTCTGTTTTGTAGCTCTGATGAAGGCCTGAAATTCAGGTCGAAACGTCGGCAAAAAATAAATGTTTATTTGTGTTTTTTGCTGACCGCACCCTCAACCATCTTCTTCTCATAACAATACTTTTATTTGAATACATTAAATAAAACTACAACATTGAATCATTGGTACTTGTGTTTAATATAATAATCATTTAAAAAAAAGTACTTATTTATATCTCTTGCATATAAAAAAAGGTATAAGGTGTCGTTGTAAAGTTGAGCCGAGGACATAAAGCAGACCTTAGAAGGGCATTAAATAAAAAACCCATCACGGCTCCAGAGATTTAGTCTAAGCGCTAATCCTAAGCTTAACCGTTCCCCATCGTCTGTCGATCCCAGGCAATGAAAACCCCCATCTCTTCTCCAATCTCATCCAGGAATTACGTGTTGCTGGCAACTCATAGTCTTAATGTTCTAGGAGGTTGGTAATTAAAATTATTAAACCATACCTTATTTATGATTTAATATACGAGTATATAATATGTGAATATTAAAAAAAAAATTAACGCTGTACCGCTACAAACCCATGAAGGGCCAGAGGACTACTTTGTAAGGAATTACTTTTACCAGACCAACGGTTGTGCAAGGAGATGATTTTGGTCAGAATGCTCGACCGCCAGATTTCTATCCAATTAAGGTACCCATTTTATGAGGCTGGGTGTACCCCAAAGGGCTAACAGTGAAACAGCAAATAATTATCTGCCAATGCCAGATTCGAACCCAGGTCCTTTGTTTCTATGCCCCAAACATTGATATTTCGATTCTTTGTACATTTCCAATCTTTTATTTTTTTTTACAAATTTTTCTCGTAACAGATATTTTCTAGTTCAGAAACCTATATAACAATCAAATATCAATATTCCTTAGATGTAAAATTATAAAATTTATAATTAACCTCAATAAGAACGTTCGAAATTCTCACCTGCTGTTACAGGTTAAAAAAATAAATAATTTTAATTTATTTAAAACTAATCCTAATATTATATTCCAGAAATAATTATACAGGTAAAAAGTTAAGAATAATTTCAAAACATAGTACTTCATTAGTAAAGCGATATGCCTTGATGGTCAGACCTTTAAACTTTGAACTGTCTTGTTCATTCGGGATCAACTTATCCTAGAGACAGATCAGTGGAAAATTCCCTTTTTTTTACATCGGACCACTTCGATCATATTTGCTAAGGATCGCCAATTACCAACTTTATCAAAGGCTTTGAGGTTTGACTTTATCCCGATAATTCTCAATAATCGTTTGAGGTGTTTTGTTTTTTTTACTTTCTGTTATGCTTAAACGACACTTGACTAATATGGGATGATAACGATTTATGAGGCTAATTAAAAATATTTAATTTTTAATCAACTGTACAGTGAAAAAATCTTCTGTAAGCGGACACTCCTTTATCCTTCATTTTTTTTATTGAACAGCCCGATATTCAAGGATCTGGTAATATAACATCAGCAGGATAATTTATAAAAACATCACCACCTGACTTACTAGCTGTTATAAATCGTTGTTATCTATTCATTTATAAATTTCTATAAATTCTTATTATTTATAAATTCTGTTTGTAACATTATTTTCTGCACTCCTAGTAGTCTAACTATCAACATATCTATAACAAGAGAAAAACGTTTAAATTTATTTTTCTTCACATTATTTTTTGAATTTTAGACTAATTATTATAGAGCTCTAAAATTTAAGCGAAATCTCTGTATTCTTCACACTCAAAAAATACATCTTTCTTTTAAGTTTTATTGCTCCTTCACCTATTCATCCATATGTAAATAATTAATTTTACAATATTCTATTGTTCTCATCTATTGCTATATTTTTAACCTTTCTGTTTTTATAGGTTTTCTTGTTGTTAGGAAGACCCCGGCTTCAATGGATCGAAGGAGTGGCAGCGGATGTCAGGTCTATATTGGAAATCCGCAATTGAGGAGCAGCAGCAACCATTGGAGAGGACTGGTGGTCGAAGTTGCAGAAGGCCTTGACTCTACAAGAGTTGTAGCGCCACAGATGATGATGATGTTTTCATTTTTGTATTATATTTTTTTTTTAATATTTATTTATTGCTATTTACAACTGTTCATTATAATACATTTAGTAAATCTGATCTAAGTTAAATTGGAGTGTTACAGGCGTGTAGAGAAACTACCCATTGGTAGCACTCTAATGACATTTTACATTAGCTGGTCTCCTGGCCATCTTCTTTTCAGGCCCCTCGTAGGATTGTCAGGAATGGAAGAGGATGCAAGATTAGAAATTAGGGGGGTTGAGTGGTTAGAGGTTATAATGGAAGGAGTGATATATGGTTCGGGCTAGATCGGATACATAGGGAACATTAAGGTCTTTATGTATGATTTTATTTGTGACAAAGTAAGGAGAATTGAGGATTTTACGAAGGATTTTGGATTGTAAGGATTGAATACGAGAGGAATTCGAAGGTTTAGTGGAGCCCCAAAGCTCAACTCCATATGTCCAGATTGGCCTTATTACAGTCATGTATATCAGTCTTTTGTAATGCGTTGGAAGATTAGACTGTTTGTCTAGTAAGTGCTGTAATAGTCGAAATAGACGTGCAGTTTCCTGTCTGGTGTGAGGATTCCAGGTTAATCGCTTGTCCAAATGTAGTCCAAGGTAGCGGATCTGTTCGACAGGGGTATTTATATTATATTATTATAATATTTTTGTAAAAGGACACTCAGAGCATTAGTAGGGTACTGGAACATGACCCCAGTATTGGCACAGACAATGATATATACAATGATGGGTACTGGTTGAGGAATATGCTTAATCTCTCCAGGCTGCTGTGAATGAGTGGCAAGGAGAACTACAACTCAGAGGTATACAAATCAATGCCACCAAAAGCAATGTTATGTGTGTTGGAAGAAAGAACGAAGATCTCTGAATCAATTGCAATGAACACACTGACATCTACTGCTACCTGTGAACAATGATCTCCAAGGATGGAAGAATGGACCAGGAGGTCATGAGTAGAGTCGGCCAATGGAATATTCTACCAGATATCCATGACACTCATTGGAAAGCAGGAATAGAGCAGAAAAGCGAAGATTCTGCTATTCAAATCAGTTTTTCTCCCAGTACTATACGGATCGGAAAACTGGACAGCCCTGAACCGGTGAAGATTGTTTCTGCGGAAATGAGGAATGACCGAATAAGTAATGAAAGGGTACGATGAACTAGGAGCAACATCCGTCCAAGAAGTGGTTTGAGCATGTTAATAGAATGGGAGATGACCGTAATACCTAGATGGCCAGGTGGCCTATAGAAGCAAGACTGGGAGGAAGGCGACCTTAAGGCAGGCCAACGCACATGTACGCTGATCTGATTGAGGGAATTGGCTCAGCGAGAGGAAGAACCATACCGGAGATGAGAAGGCTTTCACAGGACAGGGATCGTGGAACAAGATGGTTAGGGGCAGCTACTCCACTCTTTGCAGCACATTGGAGATAGTGAGAGAAGAGGAACAGAAAAGAACAAGTTCATAATATTTGGATAATATCTATTTAGATTTGAAGTGTCTGTTTAATAGTTAACAGTATATATTAAATTTCGAGTGGTACGTATTACTTTCACAATTCTTCTATTACTCATATATTTTTCTAATTAACCAACACTTTTGGGTTTTCAAAAAAAATGCTATGGTTTTTTTTTTCAATACAGTCATATGGTTATTCTTAATTCTAGTCTGTAACTGTTTCGAAGTTTATCCTGTGTTATATTAAAATACCTTTTCTACTTGCTCAATTCTTCGAACTGATTTGATATTTTTCTAATCTATTTTTATTATAATGGAACGTCGCTGATAGACTGTGTGCAATAAATAAAAGTGAGATGGTCCATGAGAAGTCGAAACAATTGGAATATAAAATATACTACTGATTATGAGTCAATGTTTCTCCTCACGAAGCCCAGCATCACTAGGGCTAAAAAAGATACAAATAACATTGTATTGCTTTATTTGTATTTTAAACATTTTTTCTCCCTTTATTATATATATTTATGAGGATTATCATTTAATGTCTACTTATACCTAACATTTGTTTTATATCTTTAATATTATTTTATATCTTTTTATTTGCAAATGTAACGTCATTTGTCAACCATTATATTCCCCTACTCCCCAGCTCTGTTGCTACCTTCCAACCGCTTTAAACCGTTCTTTCATCCTTTGTGTGTTTGTGTTTTTCTTTTCTTTTTTTTTTGTACTTTATTTTCCTTTTTTCTTGACCTTTATTTTATTCCTATTTATATTTCTCTTTTAGCTACTTTTTATTTCTTATTTTTCCCTTCTCATAATAAGTTTAATAAGTTTGTGTATTCCATGGTTATTTATTTTATAGACTGTACATCTTATTTTATTTTATTTATTTTTATATCAATTTTCCCATATTTTATATATTTTTACCCACTCAACAGCTTATTTTTATTTCATTTTTCCTTACTTTTTTTTTACTCTGTTACTTAATTTTAGTTGTTTGTATCTTTTTCATTTTGAATAGTTTTTTTTCTGTTTTAGTTATTTTATTGTATTTTTATTCTTCTATTACTGGGTACTTTTATTCCATTATTCAATTAAACGTAAAGTTAAAAATATCTAACATAAGAATAATCAATAACCTCATATATTTTTTAAACTTTAAAAATCAAACATATTTATAATTACAGAATATTCTAATGCAAATTTTCAATAATCATATAAATAATTATTATTGTCTAATTAGAATCATTAATTTAATTACTCATACACTAAATTATTAATTATATAATATTTTGCGGTCGTTTTTCCCAAAAATTGATTTCGACAAGTATTGATTGGGACAACACAAAGCCGAGCTCTCCACTTTTTTTGGAACTGGCAACATTTTCGACGTCTCAAACACTCCAGGGTCTGAAAGTTTAACTGGATTATTTAAATGTGTTTAAACCTAATTTAATTTATATCAGCACAGAGTATTTAAATGGTAATCAAGAGAAAATGTTATGCAAATCTCGTGCTTTGAACTGTAGAGATGAGAAGTTTTGAACATGCAGATTTAACTAAATCGTTTTTAGAAATTTACTTGGTACAACGTCTTTAACATTTTAAAAATGATTTATGTGCAAGACAAGCCACAGTGAAAATTCCTAGTTCTTGTTAAAAAGTTAGTTCCTTATCTCGTTTCAGTTCCTGTACCAGTACTAGTCCTGTTGTAGTTTTAGTTACGGTTCAAGTTGCAGTTCCAATTATCTTCCCGGTTTAATGCTCCATTTCCTGTGCTAGTTCCAGTTACTTCGTTCCGCTTCCAGTAACCGCTCCATTTACGACTACAGTTCTAATTGGTTAGTATTCGTCTAAAGGTTAAAGTTAAAACTAATGACAGTAACAGACAAACCAACTGAAAGAAAAAAACAAATACAATGAACAAATAATCACAAATAAAATCATGTTTAATCCTTTTAAATAAATCAAAATTAATCATGAATGATGACAACTATAATAATTAATTGTAAGAAAATAGTCTGGGTGGCGTTCAATAAACGTATCAAAATAGTAAAAGAACACTATTTATTGTTAACCAACGTTTCACCCCACTCTGCAGGGCTTCGTCAGGGCTGTCTGATCGTAGTACAAAGGACAACTGCTCCTTCCAATATAATAATTGATATGTAATTGTGAATCATAATTATGATAATCAAATTAAATCGTGATCAATCAGAAAGTAATTTCTCTGCGAACTGTAAACCCTCCGAAATATTTGTTTTTGCCCTGGCGATTCAACCCATAGATTAAAATAAAATTGACTCGAGAAATAATGTATATGCAACTCGTTTTAAATGCGTTCTAGGAATATTCAAATTAATTTAAAAAATCAAACTCTTCATTTAGTCCTTACTAAGAAATAAACATATTTTTATGATATGGGCCCATTTAAATGACCGTTATCTTGAATTATTATTAATAAATAACAATCCATAAACATATAGGTCTTTTAACCAGACTTCAAGATGGAAAATTTAAACAAACTAATTGAATTTAGCCCTAATTTCGTAGAAAATAGTCAGGCTGATGGACAGGTGAAAGGTACATGCTTCAGAAATATGTTGCTAAATTGTTTTAAAAAAATCGTGCTATAAACAGCCAAAATGCCATGGCAAGTTAAAACAGAACTTTGCTTACGCTGTGTCAAAAAATATTGAACTGACGTACCTTATAATTATGAAAAATAATTATTGATTAACCTAATCACGGATCATTATTAAAACAATATATTAATCAAGTAATAAAGAAGGAAAAGGGCCATTTGAAGGAAAAATGGCATAAGAATGTTAGGTAATTATTTTAAAAAAATAACATATTACCAAAGAGGTGAATAAATATAATAAAATAAAAAACTATTCCTCCAATTGTAAGCAATCCGACATCTACGTTTCGGTAAGTAAGGACACTTATAAGAAAAGTGCCTTAGGTGAGTAAAAATTCACTTATTACTTTAATAAAAGCTAAGTAAAATTATTAGTCAGAATTGATGAGTCTGCTAAGTATAGGTAGGGGGAATACAAAATGGCGGCAGGTTCAAAACGTTAAAAAAAATTTTTTTGGAGCTCCCTATCTTTAACATTATTAACAACACTAGAAATCTAATAGAACACCATTTATAGTATAATAAATTTACTAAAATATGAGCACTAACTGTTTGCGTGCAATAGTTCCCGAGAGAGTTTTTTTAAAGCAACATTTCATAAAAAATATACTGAAAAATCAGTAGTTGGTGAATTAATTGTGGGAAATCGACATCTCTGGAACCATAAGACGCATAGATACATAGCAGTAGTAGTTTTTGTTTTTGTTAAAATAAATTAACAGAATGGTTATTCTTCTTTGATGTTAATTCCATTTGTTCGGTTAAAACTTTTTGGTTTATGAAAAACTGTATCCCTGAAGTCTTTTGACGTACAGACGTCGACCAGCACTGAAATTAAATCTAGTCGAATGCTCAATAATGGAGTCTATAACGTTTATCTTCTAAGGGTAATAGTTTTTACGATACTTTCCAAAATAAATTCACAAAATTTTGATATCTAGTTGTTCAAAAAATTTTTGGAACTATTGGGTGCACAGATGTCTGCTAGAAATCAAATAAAAGATAATGTAATATTCTATAAAGTAGTTTCTTCGTAGGGAATTAGTTTTGTATGACATTTTCATATGGATGTGAATTTTTCGTATAACATTTTGTTCCTACAACTAAAAATATATTTGAGGTGTATATAGTTGACCGTAGATAACTGATTGGAGAAGATGGTCGTGGGGTGCGGTCAGCAAAG
>NW_027109489.1:49229-62441 GCF_000696795.3 Halyomorpha halys
GAACTCCTAATAAAAAGTGTTTTTATTTTATTTTGTAACAGCCGCCATTTTTTATTTCCCCTAACTATACTTGGCAGACTCATCAATTTTGATTAATAATTTTAATTTTCACCTTATTCTTATACTCTTAAGATCGATTTACACTATCCTTTTTTATTTCTCTTCCATATATATATATATACTCTTATAAGCATATATGGATATCATTTTCTTCTTGTCTGATCCTGAAAAAAGAATTGTAATTGTATTTTATTTTCCTTTTTTTTTTTTAAATATTCCCTGGAATAGAAAGATCCGGATAAAAGCATGAACTGTAATTAAATTATTATCCAGAGAGCTAAGACTATAAAGCAGAGACTATGGAGGGCAGAGAGCTTATTCAAATAGCCCCTAGCTGCACCCAAGTTAATCGCTAGACTCCCTCTTGTCCCCGCGCTGCCCCCCCCCCTTCACTATTCTCTTGATATTCTAGACGACGATTCCGGACATTAACCTCATTAGCGTCCTATTGTAGTCACGTTAAAAGACAACCCTTAAATTGGAGTAATAAACCTAATTGAGGATGAAAACGATCGGAGTCGTAATGCTGAGCTTAAGCTCGCGAAATGCAAAAAATAAAGCCTAGATTTTAGTTTATACTTTTTATTATTATTATCCTTTTTTTTTAAATTTTACATATGCATTTCGGCATATAGTATGAATTTCTGATTCATTAGAAAACCTTCGCATAGGATTAATATGAATTCGTGAGTGAAGAAACATTCCAATGAAGACACTCTTGACGTAGTACATCCACCAAATGTAGAAGATCTCTGCTCTAGAGGAGTTTCAGTCATCTTGCCGGATTTCTTGGTAGAGTGTCAATCACTAATGTTTATACCAATAGTTTGGGGTGGCCAGCGAATAATTCATGAACAGGTGTGTACATTTTTTTTTTTATTATTTCAGCCATAAATGGGATGTCCATGTCGTTTTATAATGATTTTTTTTAAGAGACTGTGAGTGAGGTGTCAGGGGAATTTCGATTAAAAGATCTCAGTGGTCTGAAGGTGGGATTTTTCGCAGGAGCCCCGCACCTCAGTCTCAGTCAAAGTTCTTAACTATGCTCACCTAGTCTAAGTTAGAGTCATAGAACTTAAACGCCAAAGTTTAAAAAGATGCACGTCAGTTGAAAACTGCGATCATACTTTACCACTTCTATATTTAATCTAAGTTAGTTAAACTTACGCTATTAAATAGGAATGTTCCAAAAATAAATAATATTTAAAAATTTACTCCTATTCTACTAAAAAAAATTAGTTACTTCTTCATTTTTTTTAATAAATATTACTATTAATAAACTATAAATAATCCACCATCTATCATAATTGATATGAAATAATTATTACAAATTTATATCAATAAATAAAACACTCCTATTTCATTGTAAGATATGTTCATTTTTCTAATAAACATATTTTTAATGGATAAACGATTTAACAAAAGATTGAATAACTATTGATCAAGGCAAATTAAAATCAAATAGGAAAAGTAAAAATATGAAATAAATAAAGGTTGCTCACGAGAAAAAACTTGTTCTCAAAATGGAAAGGAAAAAGGCTTTTAAAGAAAAACAAATTACTCTAGAAGATCATAAATTGTTTATTATAACTCGCCCTTAAAGGTCGTAAAGGGACAACCGAGAGGGGAATCTTTATCTCCTAATATTTTATTTAAGCCAACCTTTTTGTAAAACTCTCTCGCAAGAAATGTAAATAAACGCTCAAGTTGTCATGATACTTTAAAAAATAATGAGATTTTAACTTTTCTGAATAATGAAATGTTACAGCATTTAATAGTGGAAGAGGTTAGCGCAATGGTAAGGGACTGCGCAAGTAACTCCAAGTACCCGTGTTATGGTATATAATCCTATGGCTATGGCAGATAATTATTTTCTGTTTACTGTAGCCGTAAGTTAACCTTCTGGGTTAGGGAGCCCTCCAGGATCCACCCAGTCTCATGAAGTAGGTACCCATAATTGAGTTAAAATCTAGCCGTCGTGTGTGATTCTGTCCAAATCACCTCCTTGCACAAACGTTGGTCAAATAACAATACTTCCTTTCTAAGACTTCATCCCTGACCCTTCATGGATTGTCGTGGTACAGATTTTGTTTCTAATTTAATTTATTGATTAAATGTTATAAACATATCTTACAGAATATTTTTTATGGTTAGTGATTTATGAATAATATTCAACTAACTATACAAAAAAAATCTGTTTTTGGTTTAATTAAGATGCTTAATATGGTGATGTACCTGTAATATGGAAGAGGGGTGACAAAGTGGTTAGGCACTGTGCTTCTAACTCGAAGAACTCGGGTGCCAATCCAGCTATGGCAGATGAGGTAGGTAAACCCTGTGGATTAGAGACCCTTCAAAGTCCATTCAGCCTTGTAAGCTCAGTATTCTTAATTGGAGGGAAATTTGGCGGTGAAGCGAGATTCTGAACATATCACCTCCTTCCACAACCGTTGGTCTAGTAGCAATACTTCCATACATTGTATTGCACAACTGACCTTAAAAGCATCGTAGTAGTACTGATTTATTTATTTTACCTGCAAAACAAATAATAATTAAGTTTAAACAGGCAACCTACCAGCCATCTCACTCCCTTTCCATTTCTGGCATATGGGGTGCGGGTGCAGTGGAGTAGTGCGCTGGGGATTGCGCATGCCACTGCTACCAAACAACACTTATTCTTTTTTTCCCTTTTTTTTTTTTTATTCTTATATAAATTTTTTACTGTGGTGCTACCCAGTTCTAGGTTTAGCGCCTTACTGATGGAGCTGCACCTTGTCCACTGCATCCGTTCTGTAGGCCTCCTGGTGAGCATCCGTCTGGTCGAGTCCTCCTGGTCTCAGTCTGGGTCAGCTTCCTCCTCTTCAGATGGCTCCCGATGTTGGGCGGTCAAGTTCTTCCCATTGTGAAATGAGTTGGGCCCACCACCTCCTTCCACCCGTAAATAAAGTTCCTGAAGAAGGGATAATTCTCTTCTTCCATCAAACAGGGAAAGTCCGACTCGACGAGGGCGAAAATCTCGGTCTTTCTCGACAGCTTGGCTCGGTGTCCTTCCATGGCGGAGCAGTCTACTATTACGTGTTCTGCTGTTTCAGGAACTCCACACGTGGGGCACCGGGGGTATGTTCTTTCCAAAGCTCTACAGCTTTCCCCGAGACCCCCGTGTCCTGTTAGGATCTATGAGACCCGATAGTCTGGGAGGACCCATTTAGCCTTCAATCTAGAAAGGACGGTAGGGAAGAATTTTCTCAATGTAGCGCCCATCTGGCTTGATACCCACCGTCCATTCCACTCCTGTATTGAGTCCTCCCACAGCATTTTCTTCCATAAATTTGGAGTCTCACCGATCCTCTCTCAGAGCACCTCTGATAGCGCTTCTAGTCCCTGCATCTTTACTTCATAGTTAAGGACATCCACCCTGAGGATGAGGTATAGGGGTATCGCTCCGGCCAGCACCTGCACCGCCTCATGTGACACCGTTCAGCAGAGCCAATCTCTGTATGGTGGCCAGTCTTCTCTTCTGTGTCTGCGTGAGGTTTCGGCTCCACGCAGGGGATGCGTATCTCAGAATACCCAAGATCACACCTTTATATATGGTCATCGTTGCAGGGTACCTGAGGACCCAAAATGCACCCCCTATCCTACTTAATCCATTGAGGGACAGGGCCACCTCTGTCCTTTAGATACACCAGGTGAGAAGTGGCATCGAATCTTCTTCTTATCCTCATACCAAGATATGTCACCTCCTCACCCGGTCTAACCCTCTCTCTTTGAATATCCAGGATGATAGGATGATTCCTGTCTATAGAGTCTCTTATGAGTATGGCCTGAGTCTTGGCTGCTGCCATACTCAACTTTCTCTTCACGCACTACTCTCCTACGAGACTGGCACACCTTTCCGCTTCTGTCTTTAGTCTTAGGCCGTGGCAAGGAACCCCTTTTCCTCTAGTTCCCCCAGCAACTCATCGAATACTAGCTTACACAGAGCTGGTCCTAGGACCGAACCCTGCGGACATCCTCTTCCGATTTTTCTCTCGACCTCGTAGTAGTTACCCCTGATCCTAACACTCCTGTTATTGAGGTAACTACCTACGAGGGAGTATTTACTGGGTTGTTACAGATTACTGGGGGTGTCGAAGTCTTGCAACCGCTGGAGTACACGGGATCACCAAACGCTGTCGAAGGCGTAAGAGATGTCAAACATGATCAATAAGACATATTTCTCCGCCCTCTCCTCCACGTCCCTACGCACTCTCAGCAGCGCATCCGTAGTTCCCCTGCCACGGGTCGAAAATTAAAATTAAGAAAATTTAACATTGTATAATTCACAGGAAAATAAATATACATTTATAAAACAAAATGAACAGAAAAATATCTCGAAAAAATATTAACTTAAAACTTTAAATTAATAAATTTATAATAATTCAAAATTACAATGTTAAGTATTGTACATTGAAAATAAATTGTTCAGCCATATGTATCTCTACTCATATGTTCAACCAATTTATCATGTCTGCATAGTGTACATTAAAATTTGTTGTTGTAAGTATTGTTGATATTTATGGTTATGTGAATTGCTTCTATGATTCATCAATATTTAGGGTTTTTCGTCATGTCTATTATTATTGGATTTTTGGAATTTAATGTATGACACTAATATGATGACTAGCCTTTACTGTTCAGTTTATATTCTTATTGTTTTTACTATTTGTGACATGTTAGTTCATTCCGAGGGGCCGTCCGTGGCTCAGGTGGTTGAGGTACAGGTCTTTGAGATGAGCTCCTAATAATAACACTGAAGTAATTGCCCTGGTTAGATCAGTAGACGCTCTTAAGTGCCTTTTCTCCAGCTGTGCGTAAATAGGATCTTGTTCTTAAGTCTTGTTGTTAAGTGATGTTTAATGCGAAAAAACTTCTATTTGAGTTGGAAATGTTTGTAGAGAAAGATTGATGTTCATCAAACACTTTATACGAAAACAGTTATACGCCTGCTAGACCAAGTATTACAACATGCCAAACAAATAACTGTCAAAAACAAAGTCAAACGCCAACAATAAAATTCTCTTGACTTGTTAACATTGATTCTCTGACTGCTCTGGCTTTAAACAATATGAATAATTTTTATCCTCCAATTAAATTAAAATTTACAATTATAAACTTTTAAAAAAATGGATTTATATTAAATCTAATCAACAAATGATAATTAAAAATTAAGTTATATGAGGAGCCTTAACAAGCTTTCATACAGTGTAATTGAATTTTTGATATGAATGATACTAATGCTGCAATGCCAAACTATATCCCTCGATTTAGTTATCATATCTACATTCCTTATACAGATTCGTCAACGATTCAAGTTAAAAAAAAAATTACAATTAAAAAATTATTTTACATAAATATGTTATTTAATATAATTTTGATCTATGAATGGTGATTGAGTTTTGTCAATACTAATAAGCGAGAACCTCTCTTTAATAGTGAAGTAGAGAGGAAGTAATACCGAACTGCCTAAGGATAGGACACACAAAACTTACCCCGAAAGTCTTCCCCCTCCCAACCACCCACTATGACCAAGGGGCTCACAACGTCTTGCTTTCAACTTTATAGTTCATATTAATAAATTATAACGAAACATTCAATAATGCAATACATTTTTGCAAAGAATATGGATATTTCACTTTCCATTGTACTTTGAGTTCAAATTATCGCTTATTTCTAATTCGAAAACTTACTATTACTTACTTAAAACTTTACTATTCTACGAGCTTGAAATTCTCCTAAATGCATAATCTAATATAGTAATTTACAAACTCATGTCGATTGGAACTGTAACTTTCTAAAATATAAATTGTAATTGTAAATTTATAATTATAACATTTGTGATTGTAACTTTGTGAATTTGCTAATTGTAATCTACTACCGTTGTAAATCCAATGTAACTGACCCTAGTGGTAGAAATACATAAAATAAAATAAAAAAATAAAGAATTCTGTGTGATTAAATACATTTTTCAAGTATTAATATTAATATTAATAATACAAAAGAATTCCGTGTATTAATACAATTTTTTTTTCCTTACTAATGCCAATATACTAAGGGAGTGAGTGGCTCAGTGGTAAGGTACTGTGCTTGTAACTCCAAGGACCCGGGTTCGAATCTGGTTGTGGCACGTAATTATTTTCTGTTTCATTATAGCCGTGAGTCATCCCAGTGGTCTCGGGAGGCCTTCGGTGTCCCTCATGAAGTGGGTACTTCATTTGTGAAAGATCTGGCGGTAACTTGTGATTCTGACCGTATCACCCCCTTGCACAAACGTTGGTCTAGTGACAGAACTCTCTTACAAAGTACTGTACCCCTAATCTTTTATGGTTTGCAGAAGTACAGATTTAATATAGGTATATGAAGATAACACACATATTAAACGTTAAACCAATTTATTAATTATACTTTATTTAATTCAATAAAAAGTGAATAGTTTTCCTTTTAAAATCCTATCTATTTTCACCGTGATTTTCATCTGTGTTTTCCCGAGTGGAAAAAAATAATGCAAGGATTCTGAGAAAATATTTCCTTTAGCATTTCGAAACTTATTTCTAGTTTATTTTCATGATTCTTATCTTAGTATTCTATTTCGTAAGGATTTTATTTTCTGGGATTAATTTCCATGAGCGAATTCTCTATTAGTCTTACAATTCCTCAATCGAAAAAAAAAATTGGATATTTTTAATAACTTTATTATACATCTTATTTACTAATAAAATATTTGAAAATTCACATTTTTTTAATAATGCATATTTTTTAATTCCAAAATAATAAAACAATGACTGATATTGATACTTTTTTTGATTTCGATAATTAGATAAAATTGTTTGCGTCATTTTGGTGTTTTGGTCAAATTTGTGTGACAATAATAGCTTTAACAAGACCACACAAATTCCTAGACTATTTTTTTGAATATCCCTTATGACGACGATTTCCAGCAACGGCTAAATCCATTATAAATCCAAGAAACATTTAACCTTCCTCACTACTGTAGATTTATATAATATTTATAAATCTACTATAAATACTTATTTATTAACATTGCAGAACAAAGCTTTTATTTAAACGTGTTGCTTCATTCTCTATCATCTCATATGATTTTCTATGCCATTCATTATTTTTCCTAAAATCCCTGGCTTTCCAACGGTATATAATAAGTCTATACAAGTACTCTTATGTATGGGAATGAGTTTGCAACCTCGAAATTAATACGATAGGTAAACCCGAACGGCTTGAGGTCCGGATATATCTGGATGTAACATCTTCATGTAACATGAATATAGTTTACATGCCCTTATCATGTTACATAGATACATTTATTGGCTTGTAATAGAACGTAGCCATGGCCCGTCTGGCCCAATTGGTGTTAGTAAATTAGTATTTATTAATCCATAGATAAATAAAACAAAGTTTATTTTTTTACAAAAATAATATTTTTATTATGTGAACTATGCTTAAAAAAAATTAATTAAATAAAAATAAAATGTTTTTAATACATATATTTATATTCTTGGACGTTTTGGTGTTTCTGTGTCCTTCTATTTAGCATATAATCTCTAGTTATGATCAATTTGATTAATCATAAAATTCCAGATTAGAAATCTAAAATAAATTAAATTCTAAAGAAAACTTGTTTAAATAAAAAAAAATAGAAAAGATATTGAAAATGAAAGAAGACCTGTAGTTCATTCCTGACAGCTAGGATTATATGAAACAATAATTAATTAAGCAGAGTAATTGAGTGGTACGTGAATGTTGCCTAGTTCATACACCACACTAGATATTTTTTTTAATTAAACCAACTAATCATTTATTTAAAAGCTTCATCCATCAGTATCATTAGACAGAGCAATGACGGTAAGGCAAAGAGGCTTCATAACCAGAAAAGAACCCCTCGAGATCGGAAAGTAATGCTCTAGTCCCCCGACTGATGTTGGACCGGCAAGATCAAAGGGAATATTCGGCCTCTGCTGCTGGACCGGCATCAGGAGCCTCCAAAAAATAATCTCATTCACGAAACTTGATGAAAAGTTGAAAATCTTTGATCATCAGTCAGGGACGAGTGATATTTTAAAATTCAAATCGGTCGATTGGATTAATCAAATCCCTAAATTAATCAAATCTCCTTCTTTAATCAGATTCAGTTTCATCTCGCTCTAATTATGAATCCTCTTCATCCAGCTAGTCATATAGTTCATCTCAGAATTTTCATTACTGTGGAATTAATTTTCTCCTTTAAATCTTCTCATTTTATTTAATTAGTTCGAACCATGTCTAGAGAAACCTTCTGATTTCCTGATCGCCCTTGATTAATTAATACATAAATATATATATTTTTTAAACAAAACGTTCATGGTAATACTTCCCTGTATGGCTCTAGTGCCATATTTTCTCGTGTGTGACCCAAATGTTTTGTGGTGGCCCCAAGGAATGAAAAGGATCTTCCCACTCTGGTTGGGACAGAGTGGTGACCTCAAGGATCCTCCTACCCTTCCCGTTTGCCAGAAATGGAATAGAAAGAGTAAAATAAAAAAAATCTTACATATTTTCAGTATTACAATGGAGACTACAAACAAAAAAAATAAATAAAAATTACATGTCAGATTAAACTTTTTTTATACTATATTTCTTGTGAATATTTGGAAAAAATAAGTAAACCTGACAAATAGATACCACTAAAATAGTTTGAAAGCTGGGTGGACCTTGCAACGCTCTCTGAACTCACAGGGTTGACTAATAGCTACAATGATATAATAAATAATGCTATATCACGACTTGATTCAACTGCTTTACACACTCCCCAATTCATTAATATAGATATTCCATATATATATATTTTGTTCGATAGAAAATAATTAATTTAAAACACAACTTCTTTAATCCTTTATATTTTATTTCCAGCATTGTTGCTCTCGGGCAATAATCAAGGAGACCTTAATTTGACTTTTCCATGTTTAAATCTTTTATTTAAGACCTGTTATGCCCAAGTCGATATTAACTATCTTAAACTAATGAAAAATAGTTATTATTATAACTAGAACAATTTCACCTTGAAATAACATTTTAAAATTAGTAATTTGTTAAAAATTAGTAATTAATTTTAAATTATAGGTGAATTGGCGAACAAGAAATGGCTTGAAAATTTTCGCCATTTCGGTTTTTATTTCATTTTTTCCTATTGTAATAATAAATTCAGTAACACACAAGGGCAATAGAGCAAGAGATGGAAAGGAAGTCCTATAGTACATGGTTCAGAACATTGTAGATTCGATCCACACCTGGTTCAGTTAATATTCATTTCGAGACGGCCTCGAGCATTGAATCGTCACATTCCCACTTAGTTGCAATATAGGCCCTATATGGAGGACTTGGGCTATAATATTAAAAAAAAAATGCTAAGTGCTCACTTAAATAAACGGTTTTATTGGCTACTTGGGAAGTTCTGACAAAATTTATTTGTAGTTGTAAAGTTTTAGATTAATTAAAAAATAAATAATTTCTTACAAACATAGCATATTAGTTATGACCATAGTTAACCAATTTTTATTTTTATTTTTTGTAATCAATAACGAATAACACATAATATCCGAAAGTATATTCCGGTAATAAAACTTAATTAATAATTTTAACTAATGTATTAGCTGTAGGTTTAATTTTGTTCTATTTCATCGTTCTGTTTGTTTTTGTTTCTGTTTATCATTTTTTCTATAATTTAATTAATATCTCTATCAATATGTAGTGAATGAAATGAAGTAAAATGTAGTAAATATCTTATTACCGATTTCAGAAAATATATATAACAGGCTATAAAATTAAGCATACAAAAAGTTAATAATTTAAAATAAACTAACATATACTCGATCAGAAAAATACTTAAATTACAATAAAATAGGATAAAATGTAGAAACTTTTGGAATTGAGTCTAAAAACAGTTCCTGAATATTCGTCCGTCACTCAAAATGTTTATAACTAGGATAAATAAGAAAATCTAACCGACGAATAAAACCGAGTCACTGGTGCCACCTTATAAAATCGATTTTTCAATTTCCTTTTTATTTTACCGAAAACAGCTTTGATGATTTTGATAAAACTCGTTATATCAATGTACAATTAAATGTTCTACAATGTCAGATAGGTCTAATCCTTATTCAAATAACAATGATTTCTTTATTTTTATTTTTGAATAGGCAGTTTGACTAGGCTTAAATGCTAAATTTTCTAGATGGCTTCTTCTTAACTATCTAATAATTAACCATATCACATTTTTGTTAGAAGTGAGAAATGGAAAAACATAAATGAAAATGAGTTAGTTCACAGTTTTGATTATTAGAGCACCGTGGATGCTGCTACGATTCATAAGCTAGAACAGTAAAATATGAATTAATTTATAGCGATAAAACTAATAATTCAATTAACAAAATACAACTAAATATAAAAATAAAAAAGATCATAGAAGAACTAATGAAGTGAATAACAATGATAGGAACATTTAATTAATAAATTAATAATAATGAGCTGATTAAAAAAAATAATACAAATATATAATAAATATAATATTATACAACATAATATGTACAATGTGTAATATGAATGTGATAAGACGCAATGGTACTAACTCCAAAGTCCCGGGTTCAAATCCGGTTGGGCAGATAACTATTTCCTGTTACACTGTAGCTATGAGTCAACCCTGTGGGTTACAGAGCTTTCCTGTGGTGCACCCAACCTCAGGAGTTGGTACCCTTAATGGAGAAAAACTCTAGCGGTCAAGTGTTATTCTGACCAAATTACCTCTTTGCACAACCGTCGGTCTAGTTTCAGTACCTTCCTGCATCCAGACTCTTCATGGGTTGAAGCGGTACAGATTTAATTTAATTGATTAACATGATATCTAATATGAAGGATATAAACAAGAAAGGAGCATTATTAATCACTATATAAGTGTAAAATGTAAACTCAAGTGAGGTGCACACCGCAGCAGATTTTCACATTAATAATTAA
The DNA here is from genome assembly GCF_000696795.3 of Halyomorpha halys. Lineage (NCBI taxonomy): Eukaryota > Metazoa > Arthropoda > Insecta > Hemiptera > Pentatomidae > Halyomorpha > Halyomorpha halys. Next base: position 60,327 of record NW_027109489.1, read on the forward strand.
CTAATGAATGTTAATGAACAAATACTTTACACAAATCGTAATAACGCAATCGATTGTTTACCTGTTACAGAGTGTGTAATGAGATTTGATGAAAGCCCCTAGTACAGGCCACTACAAGTACCTAATTAAATTTCCAGTAGACGACCTCATCGCTCCATTACCCCAGTGACATTAACAAAACATTTAGTGTTACTAATTACTCTATTAAGCTTAGTTAATTAGAGACCATTACAGGTGTAATAGCATGTAATAATGCTTAGCAACAAGTAGTAGGTGTAATTAGAAAGTTAAATAGCGTTTACAGAAAGATTATTCTTGAGCTATTATATATATTTTTTATATCTTTATTTAAATTTGCAAATTTTCATAATAATACATCCAGTAAATTTGATGTAAGATCATAATGACATTATACAGGCGTGTAGAAAAACTACCCATTGGTAACACTCTAATAACATTTTTGCATTAGAAGGTCTCGTGGCCATCTACTTTTCAGGCACCCTGGAGGATGGTCAGGAATAGAAGAAGAAGCAAGGTTCGAAACTATTGGGTTCGGGAGTTTATAATGGAAGGAATGATATCTGGTTCGAGCTACATCGGTTACATATGGAACTTGAGGTCTTTATAGATGATTTTATTTGTGACAAAGTAAGGAGGATTGTAAGGATTGGATACTGGAGGAATTAGTCTAGGAATAAGTCCCAAAGATGAACTCCGTATTTCCATATAGACCTTTAGATCAGTCCATTGACCATTATAATCATATAGATCAATCTTTTGTTTTTTTCAGTCGGTAGATTTACGTCGAAGAGTAAAGGTGATTTTATGGCAATTGATGAGATTTAATTTTATCCTCCAATTTCGACAAAATTCAAGAGTTGTGATGTGGGACTGGAGAGTTTGGGATCCAATCAAAGGGTTATTATTAACTGCGAGCACTCACGTGTCATCGGCATGTGTGGTGAGGATAGTGTTAGGATTGGCTGTGATGTCAGTTATATAGACTGTTTAGAGGATGGGACCGAGGGCACTACCTTGAGGAAACCCAGCGAACTGGAGCTATTAGATGAAGCGTTAAAAGGTTATTTATATTTATCCAAAAAATATTTTCATGATACTGGCTAGTGATGGCTATATCACTTACTACTGACATCACTAGAGAAAAAATCATTTATTTATTGCCTCCTTTATCTGACAGTTAAGCAACATAGGTGTGCAGCACAATATTGATGTTACACAAGTATACGTAGCATCAAACTACTGCTAATAAATCAATTTAAAATTTTGTAAAAAATAAAATAAATAAAAATGAACAATAGCACTACAGCATTGATTATTAATGCATTTACTCCCGTTTATATTCATTAGAGGTTTTTTTTAATTTAATTTATTTATTGTTATTTACAACTGTATACATTTATACACATCAAGTAAATTTGCTGTAAGTGATATTATGACATGATACAAACATGTGGAGAATCTACCCATTGATAGAACTCCAAAAACATTTCTAAAGGAGAAGATCTCGAGACCATCTTCTTTTCAGACGCCTAGGTGGATTATTAGGTAATGAAGGAGACGCCAGGTTAGAAACGAGTTGGTTTGGGTGGTTGGGAAGTTTATCATGGAAGGATTGGTATCTGATTCTGGCCAAATCGGGAACATATGGGACATTGAAGTCCCGATGGATGATTTGATTTGTGACAAAGTAAGGAACATTAAGGATTTTACGAAGTATTTTGGACTGTAAGCATTGGATTCGGGAGGAATTCGATATTAGATGAGGTTAAAATCTTTATTAAATAAACCAGATAATCGCTCAATTATATGAACAGAAGAAATTTTCAAGATATCAAACTGCACTTGGATTTTAGCCAATAACTCTTACGTGTGGAACGAACAAATGTGTTGCCAGTAACACATCTTGAACAATATATTATTAATTAGACCTTCTGCTTATTAAAGTCCAAATATTGTAACTTCTAAATTAAAAAGTAAAAGAGGAGAATACTAAACTAATAAAGAAAAATAATGTTTTCTATTGAAGGATTGATAGCGAGGACTGGCGCTAAGTGTGATAAAGCGATGGCAATAGTCCCTTGATATTCTCAAGCC
>NW_027109489.1:62491-66109 GCF_000696795.3 Halyomorpha halys
CATGTAATAATGCTTAGCAACAAGTAGTAGGTGTAATTAGAAAGTTAAATAGCGTTTACAGAAAGATTATTCTTGAGCTATTATATATATTTTTTTTTATATCTTTATTTAAATTTCCAAATTTTCATAATAATACATCCAGTAAATTTGATGTAAGATCGTAATGACATGATACAGGCGTGTAGAAACATTACCCATTGGTAGCGCTCTAATAACATTTTTACGTTAGAAGGTCTCGTGGCCATCTACTTTTCAGGCACCCTGGAGGATGGTCAGGAATAGAAGAGGAGGTTAGAAACTATTGGGTATTTAGGGAGTTCGTAATGGAAGGAACAATATCTGGTTCGAGCTATATCGGTTACAAAGGGAACATTAAGGTCTTTATTTATAATTTTATTTCTGAGAAAGTAAAGAACATTCAGGATTTTACGAAGGATTTTGGATTGTAAGGATTGGATACTAGAGGAATTCGAAGGTTTAGTGAAGTCCCAAAGCCCTAAAAACTCCCTATGTCCCATTTGATCAGTCCATTGACCATTATAGTCAAGTACATTAATCTTTTGTTTTTTCAGTCGGTAGGTTAACATCGAAGAGTAAAAGTGATTTCATAGCAATTGTTGAGATTTATTTTTATCCTCCAATTTCGACAAAATACGAGAGTTGTGATATGACGTTGAAGAGTTGGGGATGCAATCAAAGGGTTATTATTAACTGCGAGCACACTCGTGTCATTGGTCCACGTATACCAATTTTGAGGATAGTTTTAGGAATGGTTTGGGATGTCAGCTGTATAGACTGTTTAGAGGATGGGACCGAGGGTAAACCCAGCGCACTGAGGCTATATAAAACGTGAAGAGGTTGTTTATATTTATCCAAAAATTATTTATATGATACGAATATATCACTGACTACTGACATCAGTATAGAAAAAATCATTTATTTATTTCCACCTTTATCAGCCTTTTGAGCAACATAGGTGTGGCAGCACTATATTGATGTTACACAAGTATACGTAGCATCAAACTGCTGATAATAAATCAATTTAAAATTTTCTCTCTTATTCCTGTCGAACAGATCCGTTACTTAGGACTACATCTGGACAAACGACTGACATGGAATCCTCCTAAAAGACTAAAAAGACAAGAAACTGCTCGTCGATTCCGACTATTACAACATTTACTAGACAAACGGTCTAAATTGCCAACCCATTACTAAAGACTGATCTACATGACTATTATAAGTCCTATCTGCACATACGGAGCTTTGGGGCTCCACTAAACCATCAAATTCCTCCCGAATCCAATCCTTACAGTCCAAAATCCTTCGTAAAATTCTTAACGCTCCTTACTGATTTGTCGCAAATCAAGTCATCCATCAGGACCTCAATGTTCCATACGTTGCCGATTTGGCCTGAACTAGATACCGTTCCTTCCATGATAAACTTCTCAACCACCCAAATCCACTTGTTTCTAACCTGGCTTCTTTTTCATTACCTAATAATCCTCCTAGGCATCTGAAGAGAAGATGGCCTCAAGATCTTCTCTAGAAATTTTATTGGAGTTCTATCAGTAGGTAGATTCTCCACATGTTTATATCATGTCACTATGTCACCTACAGCAAATTTACTTGTCGTATATATTTGTATACATTTGTAAATAACAATAAATAAATTATTTTTAAAAAAATTCTCAATTAAATTTATAATTTTCAATTTTACAATGTAAGGTTCAGTCTTCTGCGTTCCTTCCGTTCGCTAGTCTTCTTCTTGAACTGGGCTGGTAAAAAAAATATTTTCCAACCGTAAAAATAATTTAAAAAAATTAAAAATAGGACTGTAGAATTAAGTATTCGTGGATTTATTCATGTTTTTATTCATTAGATAAGGTTAAAATTTATATTAAATAAATCAGATACCTGCACAATTATATGAACTGAAAACGTTTTCAAGATATCCAATTGCACTTGGATTTTATCCAATAACTCTTACGTGTGAAACGAACATAAAATTGCCTATTATTAGAAGTTTGTAAGGGTTTATATATTTGAACCAACAATGCATTCTTTCAAATTTATATTTTTTAAAAAATGGGAAACTGGGATTTGACGTTGTTCACAGGGGAGCGGTTTGCCAGTAACACATCTTAAGCAATATTTTATTAATTAAGCCTTCTGCGTCTTCAATTCCAAATATTGTAACTTCTAAACTAAAAAGTAAAAGAGAAGAATACTAAACTAACAAAGAAAAATAATGTTTTCTATTGAAGGATTGATAGCGAGGACTGGCGCTAAGTGTGATAAAGCGATGGCAATAGTCCCTTGATATTCTCAAGCCCTGATTGAAGATTGATACGAAGAAATACACTTCAAAGTGAAATTAATAGCTCCCACGAAGGAAACAGAACGTCGAAGAGGATCTTAAACTAACTGAAACAAATAGTTTTGTATTCCATCACTATAAGTTCCAGCTTACAGGCTCATCCTTTAACGTTTACCTTTGCATTTTTGGAATTTTTATTTTATTTTGTCCGGATCATAACAGTGCCATTTAGTCTATCTTATGAGGATATCTTGCAAATTTAATTCTCGAACTTCTAATCGGATGAAGTAATTTTATTACGGATTCTGATAGAAAATCAAGTTTTAATACGATTTCATATTCTGTACCCTATTCTAAATATGATAGGAAGAAGACCCTGCAGGACGGATTCGAACCGGCGCCGCTACAGTCCGAGGTTTCAAAGACCTACGCCTCAACTCCCTCAACTATAGGCGGCCTCATATTTGTTACTTAACTTATTGCTTATTTAATAAGTTTTTGAATTTTCTAGTAAACAAATAAGTCGACTGGGTGCTTCATTAATGCATAGGTGCGATCCCTCAATACTAATACATAATATATGCTAATACGTTACCAACTACATTCCTGGAGGAATTACATCGGGATTCCAATTTACACTTCAATTGTCAATCAACAAGATGTATACTGATTCCTTTTGTTCCTGCTTTACATAGGAATGTGTATTGATAGATTTAATTTTTATTTTAAATTAACCTACAGTTTATTTTTTTAGTATAGTAAGGATTTCTGTAAATAAATAAACATGTAGTTAAATAACTTACTTTACAAGAGTGGTAATACAGACTAATATGTCATACTGCTCTGTCATTTAATATGCACGTTTACACAATGTTTCATATGCTAAGATATCCGTCCTTAAATATCTAAGATAAGAAGGGTTGAAAGTAAGTATCCATAAATAATGGTAGCATGAGACAGCAGTACGTGGCCCAGAGATGGGCCAAATTAGCTATTGTTGAAACTAATAGCTAAAATTGTCATGGATACCAAATTTATTTATCAATAGTTCATTCATGCGTCAGGGCCGTATCCATGGCAATTTTAACTATTAATTTCATCTATAGCTAATATTTACCCATCTCTGACGTGGCTATTACGAAAGATTGATTATTGAACGGCAATAGATTCATGTAATAGCATTTCGACAGCTGGGTGTTATAAAAGAGAAAGTTACGAGTTATTCGACTTAGTAACAATGGCTCCCAAAAGGAGTAAATACTTTTAAAATATTAATTATTTTTATTTCCCTTGATTTTTTT
>NW_027109489.1:67427-68731 GCF_000696795.3 Halyomorpha halys
TTTAAACTATTTATGAATTTTTTTATATTATTCCTCAAAATTATTTATTCTCCTTAATACTACAACAAAACCAATCATAACGGCATCATTTTGAAGATTAATTTCATTGCTAATGAAGAAAAAATTGCATTTATTTCTTAATAGAGGTTTCATAAACTCATATCACGGCCGTAAATTACTACCCCATAGTCCTAAATAAACAAATAAAGACAATATAAATTATAGATATCATCTCCTGAAGGCTGAATATGTTAGATATTTTCTGTACTAGCTAACTCCATGTTACCCCCAAAGTAGTCAAATATATTAATATTATTACTTTTCCAAATTATATTACTATTAATGTGGTATATTATATGGACTGAATAACGATATATCATACAAATGATTTGTAAGGGGGAACTAGTTATTTATATTATTAACTAGCTTACCATAAAATAGGTTACAAGAGGGGACATTCAGCTATCCAACGGTTGTATTGATATATGATAAAATGATGAGGAGTTATAAACAATTATATTAACAATGGTCCAAATAAATCAAGGTGAAAAATGCCTAATTTTTAATTATTTTGTAAAATGATATGTGTAGATATCAGAGGACGTTAAAGTTAAATATGATTTGTTTTATCTTTTAAAAAATTGAAGGCCTACTTTAATGAAATCCATATTTTTTCTTAAATTTTTAGTGATTAAAAATTCATTTAATATTTTTTTCTTATCCTTCAGAAAGATACAAATCTATTGAGATATAATCACTGTGAAAAAAATGTATACTTTTTGAGCTTAACGCCAAAAATGCTCAATTTTGTCAATATTTTTTTTTTAACAAATAATCGGGCCTGCCTATATTCTTCCCGTAAATATCCTGAACATTTAGCAAAAAGCATCATAACAATCGGATTAACAGTGTATAAAGTGTCGGTAAGGCAGTGTATAAAGTATGAACAAACAGAAATTTATTTTTATATATCAGATAATGAAATTCAAAAAGCCAGAAGTAGTATCCATAACTTCTGCATAAGATAGCGTCTTTAACAATAACATCTATAATTTTATTTGGAGCAGAAAGAGGTGGGAGAGTGGTAAAAAAAATTTTTTTTCCTTGTGGGTGGAATATGAAGGAGGTTACTGAATAAAAACTCCTTGGAGTTTCCCCGATTCAGCTGAGAAAGGAACGGAACGGTGGGTTGGAAACATCCATCCCCGACTGTCAGGGGCAGAGCCGTGCCGTTCCATAATGAGCGGACTGTCTCTCGCAGCTTTCTTTACTCTCGCCGGAGCCCTGCAAAAAACCATCAACGG
>NW_027109489.1:69884-72150 GCF_000696795.3 Halyomorpha halys
ATGGAAAAAAAGATATTCACTCACAGTAGATGGGGGGAGGACGATATGCATCAGACTATACCTCTACGTATAACATATCTCATCCGAAATGGTCTTCTTCGACGAGCTGGTGTTGAGCGAGTCAATAAAAAAAATGGAGAGTGGAGAACCAGAATGATGTTGAGACAAGGCACCAAATGGGTCCAAAAACTACTCCCGTAATGACTACAGACTGTCTTCTCTGGACTGCCTTATCAGTCCGTATCCCATTGCAACTTGTAGTATTGTTATACGTGCCGAGCCGCAGCGATGTATTTATATTATACACGCATCATAACGAACTTCTAATTGCCCATGATTTACATAAACAATTTTTTTTAATATAAATTAAAAATACAAATAACTGATGATTAAAATAAAAAAATTAAAAATGAACCTGTAATTAACAAAAAATAAAATACCAATTGCAACTAAATGAAATGAGAGAAAAAGAAAAGAAAATACTCTTTTGGGGTTTAACAGAACATATGTCCGATCATGGATAGATTGGTAACCCAATGTATTTGGGGAGCATAGCTAAATAAACCATTTCTCTCCCCAACTAAAGATATACCATATTTCTTCTGATAACGGACCCAAAACCTTCATTTATTGAGAAAAATTGTAAAGATCAAAAGCCAAAATAGAATACATAATTGAATGTGACATTACCACTAAAATAGGCGTTGACTTTAACGGCTGTAAGATTATATTCTGATGAATTCGGGAGCGATTCAACCTTGATTAAAAATATTCAGAGAATATCGCATTCTTATTATTAGAGGAAAAAAATATTCGAAGAAAATATTTTTCTCTGAAAAACTGTACCGTGGAAAATATTGAACACAAAGAGTAGTAGTTTAATTTAGTGCTTAGAGTTTGTCTTCAAAAGCCTTTGAAAATAAATTCAATTAAATTATTTTTTGTTTGTTCGAGTTTCAAATTTAGGGCGGTAGAAATTCAGGTTTACAAATGTTTTTAAAATCATTCTTTAAAAATATACACGGTTTATTCCTTTATGAAGTAAATCATGTCTTTCCAACATAAAAGTGTGGTTAGCACATAGGATTGGCAACATAGGAAATTCTAAAGTTGAAATCGTAGAAAAAATGTGTATGAGCAAAGTTTTGTTTTAACTAGGGATAATGGTGGAAAATGAAACATACACCATACTAAATGTACAAGGAATACCAATTTCATTTTCAACAAAAAAAATAATTGATCTTTTCCTTAGTGAAATAGTCTACAAATGTACAAATGCGTCACTTCGGTTTACCAGTAAATAAAATGATGCGCTTAGAATAGTCCTAGGCATTTTTCATACATATTTTAACATTTTATTTTTTAAATGTCTCCCTTCCTGGTCATTTCTGGGTTATCAACATATGTAGTTCGACGAGCAGTTCCCCAAGTTTTCACTCTTGTATGAGGATTCCAAGTTAATCATTTGTCCAGATATAATCTTAGGTAACGGATCTGTACGACAGCAATAAGAGGATTTATGAAAGCGATTCGATAAAGTAGAAATGTATATATTTTAAAATAAAATTTTATGAGATATACACGAAGGACATGGTCTATCTAATATATAAGACAGAGTTTTTTATAATGTAACCTTTCATAGAAAAATTAATTAGAAATAAGTAGTTATGAATTTTTTTTTGGGAAACCTATATCTCAGGAAACCATGAGACGTACAGATATCTATTACCTATAAATTATTATTATTTATTGTTTATTATGCTATAAAGTAGTTTTGGATATTTAACTCCGTAGGGGTGATAGTTTTCATGATATTTGCCAAAATAAATTGATATCTAGTTGTTAGGACAAAACTTTATATGCAAAATTCATATTGATATGCAACTATCAAAAATACTACTACCCCTATAAACATAAACGTAATAAACTACTTTATATTATATATTGATATTATAGAATATCTTTAATTTTATTGCTGACAGAAATATTCACAGTCAATGGTTCCTGTACTATACTTTTTCTTAAACCAAACATTTTGTCCGAACAACTAGAAATCAACATTTTGCGATTTTTTTTTTTGGAAAATATAAAAAAAACTACTACTCCTACAAAGATAAACGTTATAAAATACTCTATATCACATCAATTTAGCCTTAATTTGAGTGCAAATAGATATCTGTACGTATCATGGTTAAGGTATAGATTTCCCACAGTAAATTCACTACTGATTATTTAGTATACATTTCATGATATATTTCTTTTAAAA
>NW_027109489.1:72200-78767 GCF_000696795.3 Halyomorpha halys
TTTTAATATTAGGGCATTAATCAGGGGGTTGTGTTAAATTAAGTGAAGTAATTAGATTAGCTCTGCCCAGTCAGCTCCTGGCCCCAGCGGGACCTACAATCAATGACCTACTGATAGCAATCGAATCGCGGTGGCTCATGAGAGTGGAGTATAAGCACAGAAGGGCAAAACTTAGCTATAGACGAAAATAATTACTAAAGTTGCCATGGATACTACCCTTATTCATGAATGAACCATTAATAAATAAATACCGTATCCATGGCGATTTTTACTATTAGTTTCATCTATGGCTAATTTTTACCCGACTCTGAAAATAAGGCATGTTATCAAAGGGGGCAGGAATACGATTCGTGATTGTAAGTAGAACTACGGAAAAAATACATAATAATTTATACCAAGATATATAGATATAGACAGTCGGAAAACAATTAAATCTTCAACAACATATGCACTTTCCAAAACATATAGTACAAGAGCCAGGAAGAAAAAAGGCAGTAATCTCACCCCAATTTTTGATTACTTTAATGAAAAATATGTATAATTACTAGCCAAAATTGATGAGTCTGCCAAGTATAGATAGGGGGAATAAAAAATGGCTGCTGTTTCAAAACATCAAAAAAACATTAATTTTTCATTCGAAGCTCTATATCTTAAAAACTACCAACAATACTAGAAAATCTAAGAGAACATTATTTAAAGAAGAGTAAATTTTCTGAAATATTAGCCCTAAAAGAGCTATTTACGTCCAATAGTTCTCGAGATATAGCTCTTTTTAAAAAGCAAAATTTCTGAAAGATTAGTAGTTAGTTAATTTATTTTCAAAAATCTATATCTCAAAAACCACTTGACGTACAGATGTCTATTAGCACTCCAATTAAAGCCAGTTTAATCAGTTATAAAGTAGTTTATGAGGTTTATTTTTGTAGGAGTAGTAGTTTGATGAAATGAAATTGGCTAAAATAAATTTATTTATAGTTGTTCGGACAATAAATTTGATTTATGAAAAACTTCATTAAAATTAAAGCGAATTAAATTTACTATAAAATAGTTAGTTATGTTTATCTTTGTAGGAGTAGTAGTTTTTATGATATTTGACAAAATAAAGTCACAAAATGTTAATTTCTAGTTATTCGTAGAATTTTTGAAAAAATATATCTCTAGATCCATAAGACGCACATATGTCTATCAACACTCAAAATAAAGGAAATTTAACTTACCATAAAGTAGTTTACGACACTTATCTTCGTAGGGGTAGTAGTTTTTATGATATTCACATATGAGTATAAATTTGGAAAATGAAAATTTGTCCGAACAACTATAAATCAAATTATTTTAGCAAATTTCATGTAAATTATTACTCCTACAAAGATAAACGTCATAAATTACTTTATAGCTCATTAAACTACCTTTAATTTGAATGCTAATAGACATCTGTATGTCAAATGTTTTGGAGATATAAATTTTTATGAAATGTTGCTTTTTAAAAAGCTATATCTCGAAATCTAGTTAACGTAAATAACTCTATTAGGGCTCATATTTTAGAAAATTTACTCTTCTTTAATTGACGTTCTCTTATGTTTTCTTTTGTTGTTCCTACTTTTTTAAGATATGGAGCTCCAAATAAAAAATTGTTTTTTTTATCATTTTGAAACAGCCGCCATTTTTTATTCCCCCTCTAACTATGCCAGCCGACTCATCAATTTTGACTATTAATTATGCATAGTTTTCATTAAAGTAATCAAAAATTGGGGTGAGATAACCGCCTGTTTTCTCCTCTTGGGCTCTTGTACTAGTCTAATTAGCTACAGAACGGATTAGTACAAGAGCCCAGTGCAGAAAAAAAGTCAGTTATTTCACCCCAATTTTCGATCACTTTAATAAAAATTATGTATATTTACTAATAAAAATTATGTATCTGCCATGTATAGTTAGGAGTAATACAAAATGGCAGCTGTTTCATAATCTTAATAAAAAAATTAATTTTTTTTTCGGAGCTCCATATCTTTGAAACTACACTAGAAAACCTAATTAATCATCATCTAAAGAAGAGTAAATTTGCAAACATATAAATGGCAACATCTCATTAAATGTTCACTAAAAAATCAGTAGGGAATTTACTGTGGGAAATCTAGATCTGAACCATGATACGTACAGATATCTATTTGAACTCAAATTAAAGCTAGATTAATGTGGTATAGAGTATTTTATTTTAGTAATAAAATAGTAGTTTTTCTATATTTGCCAAAAAAAAATTCACAAAATGTTGATTTATAGTAGTTCTGACTAAATGTTAGGTTCATGAAAAAGTATGAATGTACGAACATTAAATGTGCAGATTTCTGACAGCAATAAAATTAAAGATATTCTATTATAATACAAAGTAGTTTATTACGTTTATCTTTATATGGGTAGTAGTATACATAATATTTGCATATCAATATGAATTTTTGTCCAAACAACTATAAATCAATTTATTTTGGCAAATATCATGAAAACTATCACTTCTACGGTGATAAATGTCTAAAACTAGTTTATGACACAATAAACAAGCTTTAATTAGAATGCTATTAGATATCTGTACGTCTCATGGTTTCTGAGATATAGGATTCCCACAAAAAATTCACCAACTACTAATTTTTAAGTAATTTTTCTTTGAAAAGTTACTTATAAAAAAACCCTATCTCGGGAACTATTGAACGTAAATAGCTCTGTTAGGGCTTATATATTAGCAAATTTACTCTACTTTAAAATATGTTTTATTATGTTTCTAGTATCGTTGGTAGTTTTAAGCTCCGAATGAAAAATGATTTTTTTAAAATTTTGTAACACCTAACATTTCTTATTCCCACTAATACTTGGCAGACTCATCAGTTTTTTGCTAATAACTATACATAGTTTTCATTAGAGTAATAAAAAAATGGGGTGAAATAACAGTCAGTTATTGGACTCTTGGACTACGATAACGAAAGATTATATCTCTTATGCCATTATAATTTCTTTTTACATGTATAGCTTCAGTAAGCTGATTTATTATTGTATTGCTTATTAGGTTGATAGTAAACATTGGAAAAATAAATAATTGATTTTACTTACTAAAAAATATAGTTGTTTGAATCTGGATTAACATATCTTGCAAAATTCATCTTTTTATTGGGTAAAAAAACATTTCTGAATTATAGCGATCTTTGAATTTTGTCTAATTACCTCTGTGGTGCAAGGATGAATTAATGTTATTTTTGGATACCTATCTTGAATTGTAAAAACCTCAAATTTTTATAAATATTATAATTTGTTTCCTTGATGCAATATTGAAAATGCAGACTGATTATAATCTGAACTTATTATATGACACTTTCTTCAAATCAGAAATATTCAGATTTATTACTTCGCTCTTCTGAATCAGTTCATTAACATTATAATTTAAAATTGTTATTTTTCAGGGTTTTTTTTGGGGTTGTTCGTACTTTTCGAAACGAACTGTACTATTTAACGAGACTTTACAGTAAGGAACACGCTAAATCCGTACTGGCATAAGTTGTGACGCGTTCTACTAGATTCGCTGCATACTAATAAGTTTATGTATGAAATATTCATGATATGTGACGCAAGCAGCAACGCTGAGTTTGTTAATAACGAACAATGTAAGGGTGAGATAAGCTCAAGGAGAAGATATTTTTGGGCCTTAATTGAAAGCGTAGAAAACTTTTAGGTTACCGTGTTCCTTTTATTTATTCATTTTTAATACACCAGTAAAGTTTTATGTAATATTTCCTTTAAGGATACAGTTTAGTTGATATGTTAATGCCCAGCTACTGCTTTGATTTAATATCTTGAATCCGTTTCAAAACACATTTTACAGAATTTGATGCATAAAACGTAGAACTCGTTTGAGGCCTTAGAATTTCAGCTGCAATGCAATTTTTTGTCTTAAACGGTGGAAGTTTGGTTCATAAATGAGCTTGATCAAGCGTGTGGTACTGTTTATTCAATTGGCTCCGGTTTATCAATACGACCTTTGTTCCAATATTTGGTCGGACCCCTACATTTTGAGGTCCGTCAATCGCGATTTCTACATTCATAATAGAAATAATATACATTACATTTTACTTAACGTGTACGGACCAAAAATTTGATATTTTTGAGAGGCAAAGCACATGCAATTCTCAAATAAATTATTTACAAATCACCTTGGAATGAATGCTCTGTGCATAATTTGTTTAAAAAGACTTGAGTGATTTAGATTTGTGTTAAAATCGTAAGCAGGGCCGCACCTATCTCAGATGGTTAGGTGCAATCATACCAATCTGAGATATATTGGCGGTGCCGGTTCGAATTCGGCATGAGGCGTTGTATATTTTCATTGAATGGAGGTCTCACAAAATGAAAAACTTGACCCCTAACCATAATTAGGCAGTATAGAACTCCAATGGAAGTCTTGGCCAAAAAAACAGCAATTGTAAACTAAGTTAACAATTATTTTTCCGCATTGTAGTGAGCCATAAATGCACCTTAGTTAAGTTCTGAAAACATAAATAATACTTCAATGATTTCGGGGGAAAAAAAAGGAGTCAAATTAGTCGAATAAATTGAGGTTGTTTCTGGCAGAGGGAGTTTAGACGTCACATTAAATGTGCAGTTCCCCGGCCTGGGGAAAGAGAGGGGGTTGAATTTTATTTCGTTGTAACCTCACGAAATGAAAACTTTAACCTGCTCCACTCTGGTTAAAATAGGTTGGTTACTTTCGATAATCTCCCCCTCTTCCAGGTCCCCGTATGTCAGAAATACGGTAGAGGTAAAAAAAAGTTTATGGAAGTAAGATGTAAAGATTCCAGTTTTCAGCGACATATATACATTGAAGTTTAACCTCATTAATTATCTGATAGGTTGAAAATCTATTCTAGGTATTGTGGGAAAGTCGAGATTTATTCCACGAAATAAACGTGGACCTTTCGCCTCAACTGGTTCGAATCGGCACTGCTTTTGACACGAAAATAATCCATTCCAGTGACATAACCCATTCGGCTCCTGCTGACTCTACAATTCTTCTTTTTTTTTCTTAATCGTCGAACAACCCAAAAATATCCTTTAATGCAAATATTACTTATAACATTTTTTTTTTCTCAGAATTTTCAGTGGGAAATAATGCAGTATTTTTTTTCTAGAAAAACGGAGTTTAGCTTTTCTGTGCACTTTAGTAGAGCAATAATTTTTCACCGCTTTTAATTCCAAACATGTTAAAAGACACATTCAGTTCATGCAAAGACACATTTTGTTGTATAACAATACAGATATAAGTACCAATCGAACTTTCCGAGAGCCGGCTTAAAAAAATTGTTTTATTAATGTCAAGCTAAAATTGTTTTGAAAGCTTTCTGACAAACAAAACAAATTCTGTGATATGTTGAATGTATTTACCGTGTAAATAGTCCATATACAAAAACCGATACGAGTAGACTTATTGGGCAAGTGTCTGACAAACAGAACCGTATTCTCTCCCGTGTGACGAGGGTCGGGCACCTTAAGGATTACTGCCACACGTAGCTCCAATTATTAAATGCCTAGGTGACAAGTTTCTGTATTCTGCAATAACAAAGATAAATGTAACGAACACAAATGTAAGTTGATCATATAAATTTTAGTGATCAAAATAAATATTACCTATTAGAAATGTATGGTTATTATTATAATACTGCTAGAAAATCTCAGAAAACTTCAATACTACTCTACTAATTTAAACGAAACTCCTTAAAAAATTAGAACTTTGGGACCCCACCAAACCAACAAACTCATCTCGTATGCAATCCTTCCAATGTCAAATCCTCCGTAAAGTCCTTGATACTCCTTATTATGTCACAAATAAACTCGTTTATTGAACCTCAACATCTCAATCATTGTAGATATGGCTCGAAATAGATAAACCTCCTTTGATTCCAAAATCTTAACCCACCCAAACCCATTAGTTCTTAATCTCTTATTCTTAACAATCCCTCATAGTCCTTTGAGGCGTTTAATAAGAAGATAGTTACGAGATCTTCTAATTTAAAGCAATGATTATGATTACCATATGAACTGGAGCATTTATCAGACTTACTTATTTTATTTTTTATAAAGTTGTAATTTTCAAGAAATAAAAAAAAATACTAATTTTTGATTTACATAAAAATGCATATCTAAGGATTTGTAAAAGAAAGCTAAAATGAATCTGAGTTTTTTACTACTTTACTGGTGCGACTTTTGGTTTTTCTATTTTTTATGCATTTAAAACGATCAGCAATATTTTCTCATTTAAAAATAATAAAAAAAGAATCGTAGATAATAACAATTAAATACAAGGCGGCATACCATAATATTAAAAAATTATGTTTTTTTTTCTCTGCTCCTAAGTGCCGATTACTCCAACACAGTTTAAACTACGATTTCTTAAATCTACATAAATTACATAAAAATCTATAAATTTTTTATTTGGAGCTCCATATCTTAAAAAGTGGGAACAATACAAGAAAACATAAGAGAAAGTCAATTAAAGAAGAGTAAATTTGCTAAAATATGAGCCCTAATAGAGTTATT